>NC_069508.1:157671676-157779176 GCF_027579735.1 Bombina bombina
CCCTTGTGTGCAGCTGTAATTAGAACAAGTTGAAAAAACAATTTGGAACAAAGGGGACAGCATAGAGTTCTGACACTAAAGTCTCTGCAGTTGCTGTGCATTGGGATTACACAGGGATGCTATGACCTGTCTCTGGTTGGCAACAACTGACAATTAGGGAAGGTTTTGTCTCTGGTTTATTCTCTATGAACTGAACTCAGTCACGGTAGCACAGGGATCAAAATTTCCACTCGCCCACTAGCCATTGGCGAGTAGAAATTGAACTGTGGCGAGTAGATATCTTAGGTTGTAAAATAGAGGAATTTGCTTAAAACATTCATTTAAAGGAATAGTGTGGGGAAATAAAATATGTTCTGTACCCATAGAATAGTTTATTTTTAGCAAATAATGTATTGAGGCAAGCCAAGCAGCTCATAAGATTTTTGTATTCAAAGTAACTGAAGGGTCACTTTTTCTTTTACCCTTACTGCCACTAACTCTTGATTACATAGCTTTTCTATAGAAAACATTGCAGCATTGACAAGATCAGTATAGGTGGCAGTTTCCGCAGGCAAACTCAGCTATTTAAAAAGATTGTCCCCTTGATCAAGCTAAAGTACATCCATGGTTAGTTGCCCAGGTTACAACCCATACAAAATTTTTAAAAAAAGCAAACGGGACATCAAATAGATCTGTTTCATGTCCCTGCTGCCTTAGATTAAACCTGCCCTGTTTTACACAACTTTGCATCATGTGACAGGGAGATAATGCTGTTTGTTCACGGTGCCAAATGGACAGCTTAATAACTATATTAAAAGGACTTAATTTGTTATGGTTTCAAATTGAAAAAATAACTATTACTGCGCAATAACTTATAAGGTGTTTTACAATTTCTAGAGGGGGGTGTGGTGTGGGCGGGTGATGGGTTGGATCAATGACGAGTAACATTTCGGCCTGGTTAGTAACTTAGGACTGGAAATTTTGAGCCCTGCGGTAGCACCTTTCACAGTCTATTTAAGCTGCTCTAACGTGATGTAACATCTCACAGTGCCCATGAAAAGCTGCAGATATACATAACCTGTATGTAAGGCAGCTTCAGTATACAGACATCTTAGAATGCTAGAACCTTCCTTGGTATAGAGGCGTTGGCACCCTACTGCCACTTGTTTTACCCTCTTTGCACATGCTGTATATTGCATACTAGAAACCCTTGGTTGGCAAATATTCCCTTTATCACCTGAATTCCCAAGTTTGTGCCACAAATATATCAAGTAACAAGAGCACTCTAATAGCTAAACTGATGTGCACTAATAAATAATGTTAATATTTAGCCACAATACAGAGTGCAGAATCTTCATGTTGACCAATAACAATTGAATGCTGGGGAGGGCATTTAGTATCAAGCACTTATATGGGGGTGTCTATATGCTGAGGCATTGATCATTATTAAGCACTAAAGTATGCTCGAGAGAGTGTCCTGAACAGTATATGACAAAAGTGTGTGTAACAATGTTATACAACTAACCAGTAGAGTGACCTACAGCAGAGTACACTCCCAGCTTATCTTCACTTACTACTGATGCACATTCAGAGGCCTATTTATCAAGCTGTCAACCGCAAATACGCTGGAATTCCGTAGGGTAATTGTGGCGAGCCTGATTCTTCTCATTTATCAAAGCCTACAGACCGGCAAAAGTTGAAATTTGTGACGTAACATACGATCCGCCGGTCTCAGTCCGACACCGATCAATGCTTACGTCATTACAGATGTTTCAAATACACATTCGACACTATCTGACAACTTTTGCAAGTTATCAAACTGCTAACAGGTACACTCGCCACTATTCCCTGAGGACTTCTGCCGCTTCGTTGAAGATGGATGTCGGGTCTTCAAAAACTGTAAGTGGATCTTCGAGGGTTAGTGTTAGGTTTATTTAAGGGTTTATTGGGTGGGTTTTAATTTTAGATTATGGACTTTGGGCGGAAAAAGAGCTAAATGCCCTTTTAAGGGCAATGCCCATCCAAATGCCCTTTTCAGGGCAATGGGGAGCTTAGGTTTTTTAGATAGAATTTTATTTGTGGGGGTTGGTTGTGTGGGTTGTGGGTAGTGGTTTTACTGTTGGGGGGTGTTTGTATTTCTATTTAAAGGCAAAAGAGCTGATTTTTGGGGGGCAATGCCCCGCAAAAGGTTCTTTTAAGGGACATTGGTAGTTTATTGTAGGCTAGGTTTTTTTTATTTTGGGGGGGCTTTTTATTTTCATAGGGCTCTTAGATTAGGTGTAATTAGTTTAAATATTTGATAATTTATTTTTTATTTTGTGTAACTTAGTGTTTATTTTTTTGTAACTTAGTGTTTGTTATATTGTGTAACCTAGTTGTTAGATTTTTGTAACTTTGTAATTTTTAATAGTAGATTTAAATTATTTGAGTAGGGTTAGGTTTTTAACTATATAATTATAGTTATACTAAAAATACATTAAACTACAAATTAAATTAACAGTTTGGGTAGATTAATTATTATTTTAATATAGTTTAATGTAATTTTAGTATAATAGTTAGGGTAGATTAATTATTAGTTTAATATAGTTTAGTTTAATTCTAAAGGTAAGTTTTAATTTAATATAAGATAGGGATGAGTTCATTTTAAAGTACAGTTAGCGGGTTGTTACGTTTAGGGGTTAATAGGTTAATTTAGTTTATGACGATGTGGGGGGCTGGCGGTTTGGGGGTTAAAAGGTTTAGTAAGTGGTAGTGATGTGGGAGGCCAGGGGTTTAGGGGTTAATACATTTATTTAGTTGTGGTGGGCTCCGGGAGCGGAGGGATTGTGGTTAATACATTTAGTTCGTTGCGGCGGGCTCCGGGAGCAGCGGGATAGGGGTTAATAACTTTATTTGGTTGCGGCGGGTTCCAGGAGTGGCGGGATGGGGGCCAAACATTTAAGTATAGTGGCGGTGTTTATTGACAGGATATAAATAAAGCTGGAAAAAAGCCGAATAGCAGCGAGATTGATGACTGTTAGTTAACTACAGTCCGCTGCTCATCGCCCTGCACTTGGTGCGCGGCATTTTGACTAGACATGTGCGGTTCGTTTCGGATTAATTCGGAAATTCGGTAAATTCGGTAAATTCGGAGATTCGGATCGATTCGGATTTCCGAATTAAAATACTTCCGAATCTACCGAATGAATCCGAAATAGCTGCCGTATCTCCGAATAAATCCGAATTAGCTCGATAAGATTCGGCATTTCCCCATAGGAAACAATGGGAGTTTCGGCTGAAAAAAAACTAACACCGCAGCCCCTTTGTTTCCTATGGGGAAACACTAAGTCTGCACCTAACACCCTAACATGTACCCCGAGTCTCTAAACACCCCTAATCTAACACTTATTAACCCCTAATCTGCTGCCTCCGCTATCGCTGACACCTGCATTATTTTATTAACCCCTAATCTGCCGACCGAATATCGCCGCCACCTACATTATAACTATTAACCCCTAATCTGCTGTCCCTAACACCGCCGACCCCTACATTATAGTTATTAACCCCTAATCTCCCCCCCCAACGTCGCCGCAATCTAACTACAACTATTAACCCCTAATCTGCCGACCCGATATCGCCGCCGCCTACATTATAGTTATTAACCCCTAATCTGCCGACCCGATATCGCCGCCGCCTACATTATAGCTATTAACCCCTAATCTGCTGTCCCTAACACCGCCGACCCCTACATTATAGTTATTAACCCCTAATCTGCCCCCCCCAACGTCGCCGCAATCTAACTACAAGTATTAACCCCTAATCTGCCGACCCGATATCGCCGCCTACATTATAACTATTAACCCCTAATCTGCTGTCCCTAACACCGCCGACCCCTACATTATAGTTATTAACCCCTAATCTGCCCCCCCCAACGTCGCCACAATCTAACTACAAGTATTAACCCCTAATCTGCCGACCGCAAATCGCCGCCACTATAATAAATGTATTAACCCCTAAACCGCCGCACTCCCGCCTCGCAAACACTATAATACATTTTATTAACCCCTAATCTGCCCTCCCTAACATCGCCGCCACCTACCTACAATTATTAACCCCTAATCTCCCGCCCCCATCGTCGCCGCTACTATAATAAGGTTATTAACCCCTAAACCTAAATCTAACCCTAACACTAACACCCCCTAACTTAAATATAATTTAAATAAAACGAAATAAGTTTACTATAGTTAAATAAATGAATCCTATTTAAAACTAAAGACTTACCTGTAAAATAAACCCTAAGATAGCTGCAATATAACTAATAGTTACATTGTAGCTATTTTAGCATTTATTTTTATTTTACAGGCAACTTTGTATTTATTTTAACTAGGTACAATAGTTATTAAATAGTTAATAACTATTTAATAACTACCTAGCTAAAATAAATACAAATTTACCTGTAAAATAAATCCTAACCTAAGTTACACTAACACCTAACACTACACTATCATTAAATTAACTAAATAAATGATTCCTATTTAAAACTAAATACTTACCTGTAAAATAAACCCTAAGATAGCTGCAATATAACTAATAGTTACATTGTAGCTATTTTAGCATTTATATTTATTTTACAGGCAACTTTGTATTTATTTTAACTAGGTACAAAAGCTATTAAATAGTTATTGACTAATTAATAGCTACCTAGTTAAAATAATTACAAAATTACCTGTAAAATAAATCCTAACCTAAGTTACAATTAAACCTAACACTACACTGTCATTAAATAAATTAACTACAAGTACCTACAATTAAATACAATTAAAAAAACTAAACTAAAGTACAAACCCCCGCCCACAAAATTACAAAAAATAAAAAAAATATTACAAGAATTTTAAACTAATTACACCTAATCTAAGCCCCCTAATAAAATAACAAAGCCCCCCAAAATAAAAAAAATGCCCTAACCTATACTAAATTACAAAAGTTAACAGCTCTATTACCTTACCAGCCCTGAACAGGGCCCTTTGCGGGGCATGCCCCAAAGAAAACAGCTCTTTTGCCTGTAAAAAAAAAACACAATCCCCCCCCCCACATTACAACCCACCACCCACATACCCCTACTCTAACCCAAACCCCCCTTAAATAAACCTAACACTACCCCCCTGAAGATCTCCCTACCTTGAGTCGTGTTCACCCAGCCGGGCCGAAGTCTTCATCCGATGGGGCAGAAGAGGACATCCAGACCGGCAGAAGTCTTTATCCAAGCGGGGCAAGAAGAGGTCTTCCATCCATCAGAAAAGTACAAAAAAACAAACAAACACTAAATTAGCAAAAATAATAAAATATTACAATAATTTTAAACTAATTACACCTAATCTAAGCCCCCTACTAGCTATTAATATAGCTTCAATATAACTAATAGTTACATTGTAGCTATTTTAGGATTTATATTTATTTTACAGGCAACTTTGTATTTATTTTAACTAGGTACAATAGCTATTAAATAGTTAATAACTACCTAGCTAAAATAAATACAAATTTACCTGTAAAATAAACCCTAACCTAAGTTACAATTACACCTAAGACTACACTGTCATTAAATTAACTAAATAAATTAATCCTATAATAAAACTAAATACTTACCTGTAAAATAAACCCTAATATAGCTACAATATAACTAATAGTTACATTGTAGCTATTTTAGCATTTATATTTATTTTACAGGCAACTTTGTATTTATTTTAACTAGGTACAATAGCTATTACATAGTTATTGACTAATTAATAGCTACCTAGTTAAAATAATTACAAAATTACCTGTAAAATAAATCCTAACCTAAGTTACTATTAAACCTAACACTACACTATCATTAAATAAATTAACTACAAGTACCTACAATTAAATACAATGAAATAAACTAAACTAAAGTACAAAAAAAACAAACACTAAATTACAAAAAATAAAAAAAATATTACAAGAATTTTAAACTAATTACACCTAATCTAAGCCCCCTAATAAAATAACAAAGCCCCCCAAAATAAAAAAAATGCCCTAACCTATACTAAATTACAAAAGTTAACAGCTCTATTACCTTACCAGCCCTGAACAGGGCCCTTTGCGGGGCATGCCCCAAAGAAAACAGCTCTTTTGCCTGTAAAAAAAAACACAATACCCCCCCCACATTACAACCCACCACCCACATACCCCTACTCTAACCCAAACCCCCCTTAAATAA
Source organism: Bombina bombina (assembly GCF_027579735.1). Lineage (NCBI taxonomy): Eukaryota > Metazoa > Chordata > Amphibia > Anura > Bombinatoridae > Bombina > Bombina bombina. The sequence goes on from NC_069508.1 coordinate 157,677,870, forward strand.
ACCTAACACTACCCCCCTGAAGATCTCTCTACCGTGTCTTCACCCAGCGGGCCGAAGTCTTCATCCAATCGGGCAGAAGAGGACATCCAGACCGGCAGAAGTCTTCATCCAAGCGGGGCAAGAAGAGGTCTTCCATCCATCAGAAGTCTTGATCCAGGCGGCATCTTCTCTGTTCATCCATCCGGAGCGGAGCGGCAGCATCCTGAAGACATCCCACGCAGAGCATCCTCTTCTTTCTTGATCCGACGACTAGGTGACTGTACCTTTAAGTGACGTCATCCAAGATGGCGTCCCTTGAATTCCGATTGGCTGATAGGATTCTATCAGCCAATCGGAATTAAGGTAGGAAAAATCTGATTGGCTGATTCAATCAGCCAATCCAGATTCAAGTTCAATCCGATTGGCTGATGGAATCAGCCAATCAGATTGACCTCGCATTCTATTGGCTGTTCCGATCAGCCAATAGAATAAGAGCTCAATCTGATTGGCTGATTGGATCAGCCAATCGGATTGAACTTGAATCTGATTGGCTGATTGAATCAGCCAATCAGATTTTTCCTACCTTAATTCCGATTGGCTGATAGAATCCTATCAGCCAATCGGAATTCAAGGGACGCCATCTTGGATGACGTCACTTAAAGGTACAGTCACCTAGTCGTCGGATCAAGAAAGAAGAGGATGCTCTGCGTGGGATGTCTTCAGGATGCTGCTGCTCCGCTCCAGATGGATGAACAGAGAAGATGCCGCCTGGATCAAGACTTCTGATGGATGGAAGACCTCTTCTTGCCCCGCTTGGATGAAGACTTCTGCCGGTCTGGATGTCCTCTTCTGCCCGATCGGATGAAGACTTTGGCCCGCTGGGTGAAGACACGGTAGAGAGATCTTCAGGGGGGTAGTGTTAGGTTTATTTAAGGGGGGTTTGGGTTAGAGTAGGGGTATGTGGGTGGTGGGTTGTAATGTGGGGGGGGGGTATTGTGTTTTTTTTACAGGCAAAAGAGCTGTTTTCTTTGGGGCATGCCCCCGCAAAAGGCCCTTTTAAGGGCTGGTAAGGTAATAGAGCTGATTACTTTTGTAATTTAGTATAGGGTAGGGCATTTTTTTATTTTGGGGGGCTTTGTTATTTTATTAGGGGGCTTAGATTAGGTGTAATTAGTTTAAAATTCTTGTAATTTTTTTTTTTTTTTGTAATTTAGTGTTTTTTTTTTTTTGTAATTTAGTTTAGTTTATTTCATTGTATTTAATTGTAGGTACTTGTAGTTAATTTATTTAATGATAGTGTAGTGTTAGGTTTAATAGTAACTTAGGTTAGGATTTATTTTACTGGTAATTTTGTAATTATTTTAACTAGGTAGCTATTAAACAGTAAATATCTATTTAATAGCTATTGTACCTAGTTAAAATAAATACAAAGTTGCCTGTAAAATAAATATAAATGCTAAAATAGCTACAATGTAACTATTAGTTATATTGTAGCTATATTAGGGTTTATTTTACAGGTAAGTATTTAGTTTTATATAGGATTAATTTATTTAGTTAATTTAATGACAGTGTAGTGTTAGGTGTAATTGTAACTTAGGTTAGGGTTTATTTTACAGGTAAATTTGTATTTATTTTAGCTAGGTAGTTATTAACTATTTAATAGCTATTGTACCTAGTTAAAATAAATACAAAGTTGCCTGTAAAATAAATATAAATCCTAAAATAGCTACAATGTAACTATTAGTTATATTGTAGCTATATTAATAGCTAGTAGGGGGCTTAGATTAGGTGTAATTAGTTTAAAATTATTGTAATATTTTATTATTTTTGCTAATTTAGTGTTTGTTTGTTTTTTTGTACTTTTCTGATGGATGGAAGACCTCTTCTTGCCCCGCTTGGATGAAGACTTCTGCCGGTCTGGATGTCCTCTTCTGCCCCATCGGATGAAGAGGTGAACACGACTCAAGGTAGGGAGATCTTTAGGGGGGTAGTGTTAGGTTTATTTAAGGGGGGTTTGGGTTAGAGTAGGGGTATGTGGGTGGTGGGTTGTAATGTGGGGGGGGGGGGTATTGTGTTTTTTTTTTACAGGCAAAAGAGCTGTTTTCTTTGGGGCATGCCCCACAAAAGGCCCTGTTCAGGGCTGGTAAGGTAATAGAGCTGTTAACTTTTGTAATTTAGTATAGGGTAGGGCATTTTTTTATTTTTTTATTTTTTTTTTATTGAGGTTTAGTTAAAGGCATACAAAGGTCATAGTAACAAATTCTTATGCTACATTAGATAAATTATTACAAGGGTAATACAATAGACATGAAATAGGCAAATAGTCAATAAGTTACATAGTTTGTAGATATTATTCTAATAGAATGCTAATCTTTTATGAACCTTCCATATGACGCAATAATTTACTCTTGGGCCAACAAAAGCAACAGGCAGCAATGAAGCGAAGGAAGGAAATTACAACTGGAAAGATCACTTTTGGATCTTATTGATAAACCTCGGGTGTTTTTAGCTTTTTAAATTCAACAACTAGTTTGTTCCTGAGGCTCTGAGGATTTACGTAGCATAAAACAAGGGGGGTAGTAACTGGAAGTAATAATGCATCCTCAGGGCTACTCATAGGATATGTAAATCATTAAAGTAGGTAAGGAAAATGTTGTGATCTAAATGTTTGTTAAAGTAGGGCATAGGCAAGATAAGCCATATAGATAGCCCTCCAACTTCCGGAGGTACCTTACAGGAGGGGGGGGGAGGTGGTAAGTGAGATAAGGTTTATGTAACTTATGTGATATACCATGAGTAGGGATGTGAGAGTAACAGAGCAGGTCCAGCCTACACTAAAAACCTATTCACTACTGTTATATAATAAACCTGAAAATCACAATGTAGCCTTATCAGGCTCATAGATTAAACTATAGCACAAGTTCTATCTTCTATTTAAATGGTTTGGAAGGATCTATTGCAGAAAGGGAAGAAGACACATAGACATAGATAACCTAGTAAAGTTAGCGGCATGCAAGGATTAACCAAGACCCCTAGCATGGGATGTAGGAAATTGTGATACGTATGGCTCACCACCTCGGCCGCCGGCGGTGTCACCATACAAGACCAGTAAGCAGGGGCAATATACAAATAGTTCCAACAACCAAGGAATACAGAATACATATATAACCTACCCCTGGTCTGGAACGCTAGAGGAGCATTGATGTTGGGGTTAAGCAATGGTAAAGTGAGAAAATTAGGTTATAAGCAGGTGTACAGTCAGTCTTTTGCAAAGGTCAATTTAAGATAGAGAGCAAGGTAGTCGTAATGGGCTCTTAGGGGTACTCTTAATGGATGTGACCTAAATTATATTATGAATGTGCTAGAAGTAGTATTAAAGGTGTGAGACATATAATGGACAGCTGGATTGAAAAGAAAGCTGCAAAAAACAGGGGGTTATGTAAGGCTATATCAACTCTTTCCAGAGAAAACATCAACGAGAAAGGTTATGTATGACAAACATTTAGCGTATAGGCAAGACAGAACTATATAAACAATACATAACAGTGGTTATCTTTCTGTGTATGTTATTATAGGAAGACAAAATATGCATGCATAACATCCTAAGAATACATTGCATCAAACAAGCTAGGGTATAAATCTGTGAGAAAAGTAGTGATGCTACTAGCCATCTAGGTGCCTTAGGAGATAACATATTAGAGATCATTATGGTTTTGGGTTATACTTGTAACAGGTTATAGTAGCATCAGCACTCATAAAAATAATCACCTAGAATTCTAGATATTATTAGCCCAGATATACCTATTTAGGTGTTCATAATGTTATGGAGTCTGTGAGATTACGCTATTGGGGCAGAGTGAAACACTGAACTATAAATACAGAGAGGGAGCAAACTCACAACTTCAGGGTATATAACTTATACAACAAGATGGCATACAGAGTGTAATAAACAGCCTTAATTGTAATGGTATAGATGGAGATAAAATTACATCTGTACAACTTTGTGTGTAGTTAACAACTAAGCATTTTTAAGGTTAGAATTCTCCTATTATGAGCTCCTTAGCCAAATAGGATGTAATAACAAATACTCCGATTAACCTACACCTGTCTTGCTTAGTGTCCGGTATGAATGTTCTGGGGGGCTTCTGAACAGTAGGACAAAGCTGAAGAATAGCAGAAAGTTCCGGTAATATGGACTCATATACCGGCAGCTGGGTTCTGCTAGACCGCTGAAGTGTCGCTGCTGCAAAGGTGTAGGTAAGTTCAAATGAATGTCCGCCTTGGCCTTGACTGAAAAACACAACTCACAGGAGACTTCCTTGTGCCCAGACGACATGGGTCTATCTCGTTCACTCTCACTGACGATCGGCTCAAAGTTCCCACATATGGTGTCATCGCAAGGAACATGCGGTTCAGCTAAAGACTCCGGGCGGTCATCAAGCACAAGATTCCTCTCGAGGACTTCCAGAAGAGCTGGCTTCAGTTGTAAGAGCTGAGCGTGCAATTGCTGCAGGATCTCTTCACTCCATGAGGTAGTCGCCATCTTGGATCTATGCACAGCGGTCTGTGATGTCCCACATGGAGATCCTCAAAACCGATGGTGAATAATCCAGCCGTGCTGTAGGTAGTATTTATCAGCTGCTTATAGCCTTCACTCGTTTAGACTCTTAACGGCTACTATTAAGTTGATTCTTTTCTGCCGACCATTGCAAGCCACATGAGTTCCCAAGTGTGTAGTTTAGCTGGTGCGGTTGTTCTCTGCCTATCTCCGATCTTCTCAATTTCCCTGCAGATAAGTGTATATCTGTTCATACATTGTGATTCTGCTGATAAAGGCAACTTATCAATAGGCAAAAATAACAAAACACAGTATAAAGCTGAGTTATTAAGCAGGAGCCCATGTAAAACACGTCTGTCCTCTCTGAAAGCTGGCTCCGCCCCCCGGGCATTTTTTTTTTATTTTGGGGGGCTTTGTTATTTTATTAGGGGGCTTAGATTAGGTGTAATTAGTTTAAAATTCTTGTAATATTTTTTTATTTTTTGTAATTTAGTGGGGGGGTTTTTGTACTTTAGTTTAGTTTTTTAATTGTATTTAATTGTAGGTACTTGTAGTTAATTTATTTAATGATAGTGTAGTGTTAGGTTTAATTGTAACTTAGGTTAGGATTTATTTTACAGGTAATTTTGTAATTATTTTAACTAGGTAGCTATTAAACAGTAAATATCTATTTAATAGCTATTGTACCTAGTTAAAATAAATACAAAGTTGCCTGTACAATAAATATATATGCTAAAATAGCTACAATGTAACTATTAGTTATATTGCAGCTATATTAGGGTTTATTTTACAGGTAAGTCTTTAGTTTTATATAGGATTCATTTATTTAGTAAATTTAATGATAGTGTAGTGTTAGGTGTAATTGTAACTTAGGTTATGATTTATTTTACAGGTAAATTTGTATTTATTTTAGCTAGGTAGTTATTAAATAGTTATTAACTATTTAATAGCTATTGTACCTAGTTAAAATAAATACAAAGTTGCCTGTAAAATAAATATAAATCCTAAAATAGCTACAATGTAACTATTAGTTATATTGAAGCTATATTAATAGCTAGTAGGGGGCTTAGATTAGGTGTAATTAGTTTAAAATTATTGTAATATTTTATTATTTTTTGTAATTTAGTGTTTGTTTGTATTTTGGTACTTGTATGATGGATGGAAGACCTCTTCTTGCCCCGCTTGGATGAAGACTTCTGCCGGTCTGGATGTCCTCTTCTGCCCCATCGGATGAAGACTTCGGCCCGGCTGGGTGAACACGACTCAAGGTAGGGAGATCTTCAGGGGGGTAGTGTTAGGTTTATTTAAGGGGGGTTTGGGTTAGAGTAGGGGTATGTGGGTGGTGGGTTGTAATGTGGGGGGGGGATTGTGTTTTTTTTTTACAGGCAAAAGAGCTGTTTTCTTTGGGGCATGCCCCGCAAAGGGCCCTGTTCAGGGCTGGTAAGGTAATAGAGCTGTTAACTTTTGTAATTTAGTATAGGTTAGGGCATTTTTTTTATTTTGGGGGGCTTTGTTATTTTATTAGGGGGCTTAGATTAGGTGTAATTAGTTTAAAATTCTTGTAATATTTTTTTATTTTTTGTAATTTAGTGTTTGTTTTTTTTTGTAATTTAGTGGGGGGGTTTTGTACTTTAGTTTATTTAATTGTAGATAATTGTAGGTACTTGTAGTTAATTTATTTAATGACAGTGTAGTGTTAGGTTTAATTGTAACTTAGGTTAGGATTTATTTTACAGGTAATTTTGTAATTATTTTAACTAGGTAGCTATTAAATAGTCAATATCTATTTAATAGCTATTGTACCTAGTTAAAATAAATACAAAGTTGCCTGTAAAATAAATATAAATGCTAAAATAGCTACAATGTAACTATTAGTTATATTGCAGCTATATTAGGGTTTATTTTACAGGTAAGTATTTTGTTTTAAATATGATTCATTTATTTAGTTAATTTAATGATAGTGTAGTGTTAGGTGTAATTGTAACTTAGGTTAGGATTTATTTTACAGGTAAATTTGTATTTATTTTAGCTAGGTAGTTATTAAATAGTTATTAACTATTTAATAACTATTGTACCTAGTTAAAATAAATACAAAGTTGCCTGTAAAATAAAAATAAATGCTAAAATAGCTACAATGTAACTATTAGTTATATTGCAGCTATCTTAGGGTTTATTTTACAGGTAAGTCTTTAGTTTTAAATAGGATTCATTTATTTAACTATAGTAAATTTATTTCGTTTTATTTAAATTATATTTAAGTTAGGGGGTGTTAGTGTTAGGGTTAGATTTAGGTTTAGGGGTTAATAACTTTATTATAGTAGCGGCGACGATGGGGGCGGGAGATTAGGGGTTAATAATTGTAGGTAGGTGGCGGCGATGTTAGGGAGGGCAGATTAGGGGTTAATAAAATGTATTATAGTGTTTGCGAGGCGGGAGTGCGGCGGTTTAGGGGTTAATACATTTATTATAGTGGCGGCGATTTGCGGTCGGCAGATTAGGGGTTAATACTTGTAGTTAGATTGTGGCGACGTTGGGGGGAGGCAGATTAGGGGTTAATGCTTGTAGTTAGATTGCGGCGACGTTGGGGGAGGCAGATTAGGGGTTAATAGCTATAATGTAGGCGGCGGCGATATCGGGTCGGCAGATTAGGGGTTAATACTTGTAGTTAGATTGCGGCGACGTTGGGGGAGGCAGATTAGGGGTTAATAACTATAATGTAGGGGTCGGCGGTGTTAGGGACAGCAGATTAGGGGTTAATAGCTATAATGTAGGCGGCAGCGATATCCGATCGGCAGATTAGGGGTTAAATAATGTTATTATAGGGTTTGCGATGTGGGGGGCCTCGGTTTAGTGGTTCATAGGTAGTTTATGGGTGTTAGTGACTTAGTGTACTAAATGGGTGTTAGTGTACTAAAAACATACCGAATTTCGGAACGGAATAGAACCGAATTCAGCCGAATCCGAATAAATCCGAAACAAATTTATTCAAATTTTGCCGAATCAGATTCGATCCGAAACGAAATTCGAAAAGTCCGAATCGATCCGAACCGAAAACGAACCGAATTTTTTAGCGGTGCACATGTCTAATTTTGACAGCTTTTTATATAAATATGGAGAGCGTATTCAGGTCCGCGGCCGCGATGTTAGGCAATGTCAGGCGAGCGTATTGGTGCAGTCGAATGCAGCACAGTTGACGGCTTGATAAGTAGGTCTCTATGTCTCCTATCTAAATGCAGAGGAACTCTCAGGTTGTGTGCAGAGACATCTGTATCTTATTAAACTGTTCTTCTAGCTATACAGCACTAGCTTAGTTTACCATAGAGTGCATGAAGCTGCTGCACTCTAAGGGGCTGATTTACTATGCTGATAATGCAGCTGTTTCCGCGCGAGCTTTGAGGCTCACCGGAAACAAAAGTTAAGAAGCAATGGTCATAAGACCGCTGCTCCTTAACTCATCTGCTACCTCTGAGGATCCGATCGGATCCGATCGGGATGATTGACACCCCTGCTAGCAGCCGATTGGCCGCAAATGTGCAGGGGGTAGCATTGCAAAAGCATTTCACCAGAAATGCTTGTGCAATGTTAAATCTCCCCCTACAGGTTGATTGTATAACTATAATGCACACTATTGCATGCACATAATAATCAAAGCTCTTAGATTTTGTTAAGTTGTACGCACTATCTGAATCATAAAAGTTAAATATAAGATGAAGAGTAATGCAGGTAGCAGCAAATAACACCGTCACTGTTTGCTGCCTAAAATTAGTGGCAGTGATGTGGTTAACCGCTAACAATTAAGTGCTAGATTACAAGTGGAGCGCTAAATTATTGTGCGCTCACCAACTGAAAAGTACCTTTACATTGCGGTCTATTGGAACTGTGTGTTCCCTGTAAAAATATACGTATATGCACATATTAACACATAAATATATATGTATATAATCATATAATCCAATTAGCACGTGTTCCAGAACTCCAGCTTAAACTAATAATGAAGCACCTGGGTGCAATCCTCAATGGATTGTAGATAAGAGCTAGGAAAGGGAGGGCACTCTCAGGATTTATATACATCAAAGTTAGTTTATTGTTTATAACAACAACGTTAGAAAGTCATAAGGATAGGTCGACGTTTCGGCTTACATAGAAGCCTTCATCAAGACAGATGAACAACTCACAATGGCGACTTGCAGCCGCACACAACACCACCAGCAAAACAGAATGCTTTGCTGGTGGTGTTGTGTGCGGCTGCAAGTCGCTGTTGTGAGTTGTTCATCTGTCTTGATGAAGGCTTCTATGTAAGCCGAAACGTCGACCTATCCTTATGACTTTCTAACGTTGTTGTTATAAACAATAAACTAACTTTGATGTATATAAATCCTGAGAGTGCCCTCCCTTTCCTAGCTCTTATATAATCATATACATATATATTTACATTTGCTGCCTATCGCTGCACGACTTTCATCCTTCGTTGCGCTAGTTCCATTGGAGCCTATGAAAGTGCACTCTCGTAAGCGCAATTCTTCCGTACAATTGCACCTCACCTGTAATACCAGCACATATTTGCATGCGCTGGTATTAAAAAGTGGAGCACAAATATCGCTTTAGCGAAAGCGATATTTTGCGCTCCACTTATAATCTGGCCCTAAATATTTCATTAGTATGTGATATGACATGTGACGTTTGATTGGCTCACTTTAGGATCCTGTCAGGAACTAAAAGGATTGTGGGAATTGTTTTTCCATGTGTGATTCATTTGTCATTGGAAGTGAAACATAATGGCTAGTATCATTTCATGGCTATTATCACTGATCAGGAAGTTGGCGATGGAGTCTTGCTGACTCATGGGGATAGTATTAGCAGCCTAAGACAGATGAGAAAAGGTGGGGCCAGAGTAAAGGTCTCTTAAGGGCAGGAAAGTGTCAGGGTTTTTCCCTGTTTTGTTTGCCCTGTGCTGCTGGCAGCCATTTTACTCACCTCTCTTCCTGTATATGGAGCATTGTGGGGGATGCTGCTCATTTCCTGCACTTCCTTTTATGGCCAGACTGGTGTGCATCATCTATGTGAGACAGGATGTAGTCTCAGAATTGTGATGTCATCACTTATTATTTAAAGGGCCTCTTTTCAGTATGCTTTGCCATTGCGTTGTCTCAGACCTGTTTGTGAGAGTTCCTGTGTATTACCTGGCTGCCTGACGTCCTTCCTGGTTCCTGACCCCTGGCTTGTTCCTGACTCTGCTGTTTTCCTTGTTCCTGATTCCGTCTCGTCTGACTATTCGCTTTGGCTCCTGACTCGGCTCGTCTGACTACCAGCTCTGGTTTTGACTCCTGGCTTGTTATTTGACTTGTGAACTTTTTATTATTTTTTGCTATTAATAAAGGTGTGATTATTTTTGCACTTCTCGGCTCAGTCTGATTCCTGGCACCCTGACAGAAAGGTGTCCTATGGGCAGAGTCAAGTCATGGCACGTGAGGGGTAGAGTGCCATGGAGGGGTCAGGTATCCTGTACATAAAGTCAGGAAATATAGGGGCATGGATGGATGATGTATGATTTATAACACTGGAACATTCATGAGAAGGGACAACAGCACAGAAACAATTAGGATGTTTGGGAGTTCTGAAACAGGACTATAAATACCCAAATACAGTATAAAGAGGGAGAAAGAGATTGGAATTATATTTCAGCCAACTAGACTTTAGAGTTATAAATTCTACTCTCTGGACAATCTAGATATAATAGTTTAATGTTCTACAACAACAATGTCACCTAGTGGTGTAATTGTAAACTTCTTAATATTGTGTACTATTAAAGGGACACTCAGGTTTTATTAAATTTTCATGATTCAGATACAGCATGTAATTTTAAACAACTTTCCAATTTACTTCCATTAACAAAAATGTGCATATTCTTTTATATTTCCACTTTTTTGAGTCATCAGCTCCTACTGAGCATGTGCAAGAACTCAGACTATACGTATATGCATTTGTGATTGGCTGATTGCTATCACATGGTACAGGGGGAGTGGAAATATACATAACTTTAAAATGTGTTAGAAAAGAATCTACTACTCATTTGAAATTAAGAGTAAATGCTATTGTATTGTCTTGTTATCTTGCATTTGTTGATTATGCAAATCTACTGTGTTTACTGGTCCTTTAATGACAGTCAATCATTGTCATCAAGCAGTTCAGTGATTAGGTCAGATTCTCAGCTTGTAATTATATGTTTAGCAAGTCAGTCCAATTGTGCAGATTCAGTAAAACAACTTATTGATTTTAAATATTTTTTTGTATCAAATACCTGTAATAATTTAAGGATAAGACACCAGGTTTTTTTTAATGTGTCTTGTCATTAAGCAGCTTGACATGAAATGGTAATTCTTAGGCCTTATTATATTTGTTTATAGTTACTGTCTCCTGTGCGTTGGGTAATGAGTCGGGGGTTATACAATGAGCACAACCTAAGCCTAACATAAAAAGTAAAGATTATCAGGTCGCATAACTTATTTCATCATCATTATTAATGTTATTTATGTATAAACCGCCTCCGTAGTATAAAGAACAGATGGGCTAATGAGCTACAAGCGAAGGGTGAGCTAGGGGAATGGATAAGAATAGTATCAGGAGACAGGTGAGAATTAGGTTAGTGTACTCTATGAACAAGTATGTTTGTAGGTGGTGGAACCAACTGGAGAGATTGGTAGTGAGATGTTTATAAAATGACCTCTGTCACTATATGATATAAAGACAGTTCAGGTGCAAACAATAAGCTAAGGGACAGTAAACACTGCTAAAGAATAACATATCAGACAAATCCTAAACATAAGCAACTTAACATCTTGTTTACTGCAGATGTTTTTAATTAGCAAAACTCCATTTAGGAGCCGATCTGGGCTTTAGCCTACAGACAACAAGGCTATCTACAGTCATACAGTTATTATAAAATGCATTGTTTTGCAGTAGCCAATTAGGGACATACTGTATATGTAGCAGTGTTAGCCTTGAGACATCAGCAATATGTACTTCCAGTTCTGAGAATAAGACATGAAAATGGAACAAAATAAATAATTAAAATATATTGTCAAAGTTGTTATACTGCACATAACTAAACATTGTATATAAAACATCTCAATGTGTTTACTATTCCTTTAAAGTGCTGCTAATGGCACTTGCTAATGTATTACTGATTAAGTAGCATAAAATCTGACAATGCAACATGCACAGTATAAAAGGAGCAACCAGTTAGAGTTTTGAAACCACTGATAAAGATACATTACAGGCTGATTAGTGATTCCTGGTATCTGTCACATACCATCTGAGCAATAATTCTATACAGGACACATCTTCTAACTATGAAACTACATACTGCTCTGCATTCATCTGACCAAGAGCTTGGAAATACCCCCTTAGCAAATGCAATTGCCTGGCGCCTGCTCCCAAATGCTCCTGTGCATTCCAACTGCGTGACCCAGTAGAATTTGCTTAAGTACAAGTTTGTTACACATCCTTAACCTGCCCCTGAGGAGCCTTTGTGCCTTGTCGCCATAGCAACCTACTGTAAGACAGAACTAATTAAACTTGTGAAATCCTCTCCTTATAAACATTTTAATTCTCTGCAGCCAAAATCCTTTCAATACAAGTTTTCCCTGAGCTTCACCTTTATTTCCATCTGTCTACACCTGGGACCCCCTAACAAGCAATGAGTCCTCTGTAACATGAATACAAATATCTACTATTTCAGCATCTATAGGTGAACTAGTCACTGGCTGAAGGGGATTAGTTTGTGTAATGAGTCATGACCTGCGGCTTTAGTCTAGTGTTGTGTTCTGACCACCCACAGTGATGCGTCCATGAGCTTTTCATTGATGTTATCACATATTCTGCCTCTCTCTATAGAGAAATGTGAGACTTTATGCAACGTTATGTAGAAAACCAGCTCCTGCCCATACTGTTCAGCCTTGCAATCTGTATTAGCCATGCTAACCACACTGCACTTACTTTACCTGACCCACATTAACACTATCTGCACATTATACACGAATATACTACTTGTAGGGCCACTGGCATCTTTACACTGTTTTATTCCCTTCATTTCATTGTAAGGGGCCTTCACTGTATCCCAAAGCAACAAACATTTAGTTTTCCGCTCATACCATCAGTTAGGATTGCTGCTGATTTTGGGCCAGATTATAAGTGGAGCTAAGTGGAGCGCTATTGCTGGCACGCATGCAATATCTGGATTTTTCTCGTTCCTTTACACGAGAACTGCGTTCGTATTATAGGTTGAAAGTAAATGCGAACACGTGAGACAATAGCGATTTACACTAGAATGATTACACTGGGTCACTAGTGTGTATTGGGGATGTGACAGAAGCAGTCAGATTCATTCTGAAAAGTTGGGGATAGGTTGTCTGCTCAGATTCAGCCAAATTCAGTGAAGTTGATTGGACGGCGCTTCACTTTACAGATGGACAATGACCCAAAACATACTGCAAAAGCAACCCAGGAGTTTTTTAAGGCAAAGAAGTGGATTATTCTGCAATGGCCGAGTCAATTACTTAATCTCAACCCGATTGAGCATGAATTTCACTTGCTAAAGACAAAACTTAAGGCAGAAAGATCCACAAACAAATAACTGAAGACAGCTGCAGTAAAGGCCTAGGAAAGCATCACAAAGGAGAAACCCAGCGTTTGGTGATGTCCATACGTTCCAGACTTCAAGCATTCATTGCTTGCAAAGGATTCTCAACAAAGTATTGAAAATTAACATTTTATTTATGATTTTGTTAATTTGTCCAATTTACATTTGAGCCCCTGAAATAAGGGAACTGTGTATGAAAATGGTTGCAATTCCTAAACGTTTCGTATATTTCTGTTCAACCCCTTGAATTAAAGATGTAAGTCTGCATTTCAATTGCGTCTCGGTTATGAAAATTTTGTCAGTGTCCAATTATTTACGGACCTATGTACACATATAAACACAAAAATACATATGTACACACAAATATATATATATGTACCGTAGCAGAGATGTGCACTCTCACCTTGAAAACATCTACCAGGGTGCTAGTAGATAATTGTAAACAGCATAGAAGGAAACTTGCACTCGCTGGATTTTTTTAAACAGATTTTACTGCGATCGTGTGACGTTTCGGGGATAATGAGGAAGGGGATATATTATCGACGAAACGTCACAGTAAAATCTGTTTAATAAATCCAGCGAGTGCAAGTTTCCTTCTATGCTGTTTATATATATATATATATATATATATATATATATATATATATATATATATATATATATATATATATATATATATATATATATATATATATATATATATATATATATATGTGCATTGGAGACCTTTGCAGTCAAGTAGATGAAAACATGAAAAATCATATTAAGGCAATATTTATATTTAATAAAGTGTTATAGTGAGTTTTACTGTAAATATTTCACATTCCATTGTTCTGCACATAACAGAATATGTTCTATGTATTTTTTAATTGGATATTCCTAAATGTATCTGTATATATCTATACCTATATATAATCAAATATATATATATTGTACCAAAATCAGATATGTGTAGAAATATGTATTTATGAATAAATAAAACATATTCTGCTATGTGAAAACCATTGAAATGTGAAATATTCATATTTTCATGTCGGTTAGCGCACTTGCTTAAACGCAATCAGCTTTAAACGATTTGTTGGGTGCTAGTTTTTTGCACTTTTTTGCTCCATTGACTTCTATGGGGGAATACTTTAACTTTTTACTTTTAGCAGAGTTAGCGCGCAAGTGGAATCATTAAATGCTGCTATTATAAATTTAAAAAAAAAAAACAACTGTACCTTTAACAATTTTGAACTTCAGAGGAATTAACAACATAAGCCTTTAGGATATTGATCACTGAAATAAAACAGTTCTCTACTGAAAACAAGTGTCTGACATATTGGGCTACTCCAGTTTCCTGTGCTCTTATAATGGCAGAAACTGGATTTAACAAATAAGTAACAATTTAGCTTTTGAAATTTGATGTATAATAAGGAACATATACAAGCAAGTGTTAAAATCTTTCTACCTGCTGATTGGTCCCACACACCTTTATATTGACCCAGAGCAGCTGAGACCAATATCTCTGATGAAGCGCATGTACGCATGCGTGAAACGTGTCAGATAGGAGTTACCTGGTGTCTCCTGTAGAAGCCTGTTTCCAATAAAGAACTTTCGTGGATCTACTGTAAGACTCAGCGCTTCTTTTTCCTCTTTGTATAGTAAGGAAGCATTTATGATTTCTTGCATAGTTTCTCTGCACTTTTATAGTGTTGCTGGAGTTTTGCATCTCTGCTGTGGTTCCCAGATTGCATATCTGAAAGTCTTTGTTTTGTAATTATTCTGAGCTCACAAGAATCTGTTCCTAGTACAATTACTTGTTAACACATCTTAATTACTGGGAACCAGTCAAGAACTGATTATAAAGCAGAAAAATCAGCTCAGTGAAATTAGGAAGATAATTAACAGAACCTGAGACAACTGTATTAGAGATGTGCAATAAAAATAGGTCATGTATGGCACACAGGAGTTGTCAGTATACAAGGAATTTATTAGTATCTATAATGGGGGACTGGATTCATGAATATCAATTTGGTTACTCCTATTTATCTGAAACCAACTCTACATTATGTCAACCTCTGTATGTCTGATCTTCAGTAATATCCTTTAAAGAGCCAAAAAAACTTATTTTCTCAGATATCCATTAATCCATTACAGTCTCCTGCTCCAGTATAAAACAATTACAAATTATTGCATATTATTTTTGTAAAATGATTATTGATTCGAGGTGATGACTGCAGTGGAGGCTCCTCCATATGTGCACTTCTGCACGTGAACCCCCAGCCAAAAGAAGAAGAAAACATTTTTTTTGCTGAATAAAATATATTTTTTAGAATAGCCCCCCATATTGGAAAAATTATATTTTATTTGTAACCCAAAAAATTCAAATCCAGATTTTTAAAAAAAATAAATAAAAAAAAATTATTGTAACTTTTTTTTTTAACTGCACGTGTGGTAGAGCACTACATGCATGTCATAGTGATCTATGTATTTCCCTGCAGGCGCCCCTCCCAGCCTCCAAGCCATCCCTATACAGGCATAATTGCACAGGCTGAACCGTGCGAGTGGGGTGGTGTTCAGTTCAGCCTGTGCTCCGATACGTCATCCGATACGAGGCTCCTCCCCCTCAACGGCACGAAAAACTCATGGAGATAGCCGTTGAGCGAAGAGGAGCTCATTGATTTAGCAGAAGGTGAGCACTGCAAAATTAGTCAGAGTCAGACAGTGACCAAAGAAGACTTTGTTAGAATTAGCAGATAGACAGATTAGAGTAGGGAGTGGAGGAACTTGGGAAGAAAGTGTGTGAGACTGAAAAAGAAACATTTTTGGATCATACTTTTACTTTAAAACATATGTATTTTTTTTATTTTTTACGCAGGAACAAACCCCATACCAAATAAAATATTACTGTTGAGTTTGTTGACCATTGATGATATTGGTTGGGGGGCATCGCATTGTGAATCTGATGGTGACCTGACAAAATTCTCAGTGGTTGCAAAAAACCCAAACTAAGTTAAAAAGATGCAAATGCTATAATACATGAAGTCTGATTAGTTGTCCTAATCCTGAAAAAGCAACTATATTAAAATAATGATTTAAAAAAAAGGTAGCCCAAGAATAGCAGGATAAACAATACAGTGTGGTTCAACAAACAAAACATAGCTCAGAAATATAACCCACATAGCATCCTGAGTGGTAAACTAGATCATGTGACATAATTATGTCCTGTGTGTTTCTATGTATAATATTTCCCATTAAAATTAAACCTTGCAAAATACTCAACCACCTTTGCTCAGTTTATTAAAGGGACACTATGCACTAAGTCATTAATATAGTTTATTAAAGGGACACAATAAACTAAGTCATTAATACAGTTTATTAAAGGGACACTATACACTAAGTCATTATAGTTTATTAAAGGGACTCATTCAACTAAGTAATTAATACAGTTTATTAAAGGGACACTATACACTGTCATTGCATGCAGCTCTCTCTAATCAGTCGGAGCAAGTGAGAGGAGAGGAAGTATAGTGAACCCCCATTTGAATAACCCCCAAGCCGCCACTAGATGACTGGTGATTCCAGGTGATGACTGGTGATACAAGGTGATGATTGGTGATACAAGGTGAAAGCTTGTGATACAAGGTGAAAGCTGGTGATACGAGGTGATGACTGGTGATACGAGGGGATGACTGGTGAAACAAGGTGATGACTGGTGATACAGGGTGATGACTGGTGATACAAGGTGATAACTGGTTATACAAGGTGATGACTGGTGATACAAGGTGATAACTGGTTATACAAGGTGATGACTGGCTATACAAGGTGATGACTGGTGATACGAGATGATGACTGGTGATACAAGGTGATGAATGGTGATACAAGGTGATGAATGGTAATACAAGGTGAAAGCTGGTGATATGAGGTGATGACTGGTGATACAAGATGAAAGCTGGTGATACGAGATGATGACTGGTGATACAAGGTGATGACTGATGATACCTTGTGATAACTGGTGATACCAGGTGATGACTGGTGATGATTGGGGATACCAGGTGATGACAGGTGATACCAGGTGATGACTGGTGATACTAGGTGATGACTGATGATATTAGATGATGACAGGTGATACCAGGTGATGACTGGTGATATTAGATGATGACTGGGGATATTAGATGATGACAGGCGATACCAGGTGAGGACTGGTGATAATTGGTGATGACTGGTGATATTAGATGATGACTGGTGATATTAGATGATGACTGGTGATATTAGATGATGACAGGTGATACTAGGTGATGACTGGTGATACTAGGTGATGACAGGTGATACGAGGTGATGACGAGATACAAGACGATTCTTGATAAATGGATTTCATGTATAATATTGTGTGCTGCAGTAATCTTTTGGAATACTGGCAGTATCTGCTTTTACTAATAACTTTTCATAAACAATGATTTTCCTGTATAAAAAAATCTATCGAGATAAGGTTCCTCTCTATTTCTTAATAGATAACAGGAGTAGCTTTCACATCATATCACTCGTCATTACGGTCTTTAGTATAACTTGGTGAGGGCAAATTAATATTGGCAAGAGTAAGAGAAAGTAAAATGTTTTCTTTAATGTTTGAGAGAGTCTCCCACAAATCCCAACTAGCTTGGTGCAAAAATCTGAAAAACAAACACATCATATGTACATCCATACTGTATATAATATCCCACATTATCTAATTTTCAGTTAAACAGGTTGATATTGGACAGAATTTATGATCCTCTTAGCTCCTTTAAAGGTAACCTACCATCTTAATAGTGACCATACATGGGACAATGCTATGCTGTCCAAATCAGAGAGTATTTTAGCCAGAATCTTGAGTAAATATTTTTATTTGATTGGAACCTATGTATCAGAACTGGCATCATTGTTTACCTCTGCATATTCTTGTTGTGATTTTTGCTGGTTCCAAAGTTCTGTATCAAAGACCAGAGGTTTCATCAATGTGTACCTGAAGAATCATCAGAAAGCCACATAGTAGCTTCTGGGTCTGAAGCCCCAGAAATAAAACATTTCATTCTACAAATTACCCTGTTGACCATAGGAAATGATTTGTATTGGTGAACAGATCTGAGGAAAACATGCTACAAAATAACAAAGAAACCACAAGTTGATCATGTGCCTATAGCTTATATGGAAAGGATGGAAAAGCAATTGAATTACCCATCTGATTCTAGATTTACATGCGCTGAGGTCTGCCATGTGTGCAGATTCCTGGCATATTCTGGTAAACTCACTGTAGACTCTTTTGTTTCCACAAATGCCTGAACATTTAAAAGTGGGAGTACATCAAATAGGCACAATATGGCAAGATATGGTGCAGGAGCAAATCTCTCTGTCACACCACATGCCACACTGTGTATGTCCCAGAATATTATTGCTCTGAATTTCTTTATTTAGATAATATCCTTCTGAAAAGCTCATCTTAACCATTTGTTGTGGGTCTCACAAACTATTTAGTTTTCTTTAAGGGTGTATGTGTGTAAATAAGCTGCCCTTTACGTGGTTCCCCTCCCTGGGCTGAGCTGAGTAGGTTATGTTGTGCAGACGTAATGTATAAGAAATTACTTGCACAAGCCGATCACCTGGCAACAAAATGCAGAGAGAACTGCATCAGTATTGGCATTTTGAGTTGTTATGCACCTCTGTAACCAGTGAGATGAAAACAATTTGCTATCAAAGCTTTGTTTCCTCTGATCATTTAATCTTCTGTAACTTTCACCTTGTGGCTCAATGTGCACTTCACTAATCTGTGATGAGTTTACACAAGCTCCAGAAGTGCCATACAGATTTTAGCATGTCTTGAGGTAGGGTTTATGGGGCCTGGTTGCGCAGAGGAAGAATATGGTTGGTCAGATGCAGTGTCTGGGTGATTTAAGATGGGCTTTGTAGTCAGGTGCAATGTCTAGGTGATGTAAGATGGGCTTTGTGGTCAGGTGCAGTGTCTGGGTGATTTAGGATGGACTCTGTGGTCAGGTGCAGTGTCTAGGTGATTTAAGATGGGCTTTGTGGTCAGGTGTAGTGTCTGGGTAATTTAAGATGGGCTTTGTGGTCAGGTGCGTTGTTTGTGTGATTTAGGATGGGCTGTGTGGTCAGGTGCAGTGTCTAGGTGATTTAAGATGGGCTTTGTGGTCAGGTGCATTGTTTGTGTGATTTAGGATGAGCTGTGTGGTCAGGTGCAGTGTCTGGGTGATTTAAGATGGGCTTTGTGGTCAGGTGCAGTGTCTGGGTGATTTAAGATGGGTTTTGTGGTCAGGTGCAGTGTCTAGGTGATTTAAGATGGGCTTTGTGGTCAGGTGCATTGTTTGTGTGATTTAAGATGGGCTGTGTGGTCAGGTGCAGTGTCTGGGTGATTTAAGATGGGCTTCGTGGTCAGGTGCATTGTTTGGGTTATTTAGAATGGGCTGTGTGGTCAGGTTCAGTGTTTCGGGTATATAGGATGGGCTGTGTTGTCAGGTGCAGTGTTTGGGTGATTTAGGATGGGCTGTGTGGTCAGGTGCAGTGTCTGGATGATTTAAGATGGGCTTTGTGGTCAGGTGCAGTGTCTGGGTGATTTAAGATGGGCTTTGTGGTCAGGTGCAGTGTCTGGGTGATTTAAGATGGGCTTTGTGGTCAGGTGCAGTGTTTGGGTGATTTAGGATGGGCTGTGTGGTCAGGTGCAGTGTCTGGGTGATTTAAGATGGGATTTGTGGTCAGGTGCATTGTTTGGGTTATTTTGGTAGTATGTGTGTAAATAAGCTGCCCTTTATGTGGTTTCCCTCCCTGGGCTGAGCTGAGTAGGTTTTGTTGTGCAGACGTACTGTATAAGAAATTACTTGCACAAGCCGATCAACTGGCAACAAAATGCAGAGAGAACTGCATCAGTATTGGCATTTTGAGTTGCTATGCACCTCTGTAACCAGTGAGATGAAAACAATTTTCTATCAAAGATTTGTTTCCTCTGATCATTTAATCTTCTGTAACTTTCACCTTGTGACTCAATGTGCACTTCACTAATCTGTGATGAGATTACACAAGTTTCAGAAGTGCCATACAGATTTTAGCATGTCTTGAGGCAGGGTATATGGGGCCTGGTTGCGCAGAGGAAGAATATGGTTGGTCAAATGCAGTGTCTGGGTGATTTAAGATGGGCTTTGTGGTCAGTTGCAGTGTCTAGGTGATTTAAGATGGGCTTTGTGGTCAGGTGCAGTGTCTGGGTGATTTAGGATGGACTCTGTAGTCAGGTGCTGTGTCTAGGTGATTTAAGATGGGTTTTGTGGTCAGGTGCATTGTTTGTGTGATTTAGGATGGGCTGTGTGGTCAGGTGCAGTGCCTGGGTGATTTAAGATGGGCTTTGTGGTCAGGTGCATTGTTTCGGGTATATAGGATGGGCTGTGTGGTCAGGTGCAGTGTTTGGGTGATTTAGGATGGGCTTTGTGGTCAGGTGCAGAGTCTGGGTGATTTAAGATGGGATTTGTGGTGGTGAGGTGCATTGTTTGGGTTATTTTGGATGGGCTGTGTGGTTAGGTGAGGTGTCTGGGTGATTCTGAATGGGTTGTGTGGTCAGGTGCAGTGTCTGGGTGATTCAGAATGGGCTGTGTGGTCAGGTGCAGTATTTGGGTGATGTAGGATGAGCTGTGTGGTCAGGTGCAGTGTTTGGGTGATTCAAGATGTTTTGCTCTGTGGTCAAGTGCAGTGTCTGGGTCATTCAGGGTGGGCTGTGTGATCAGATGCAGTGCCTGGGTCATTTAGGATGGGCTGTGTGGTCAGGTGCAGCGTCTGGGTGATTCAGGGGGATCTGTGTGGTCAGGTGAAGTGATTGGGTTATTTATAGGGTGACCATATTCCCACTTTAAAAAGGGACACATATGAAAAATACATATGTCAGGGTTCTTATACAAAACATTTCTTTAAACAGCCCTGAAAACAACCCTGACATATGTATTTTTCATGTGTCCCTTTTTAAAGCGGCAATATGGTCACCCTAGTTATTTAGGATGGGCTGTGTGGTCAGATGCAGTGTCTGGGTGATTAAGGATGTGTTGTGTGGTCAGAAACAGTGTTTGGGTGACTGAGGATGGGCTCTGTGGCCAGGTGCAGTGCTTGGGTGATTGAGGATGGGTGTGTGGCCAGATGCAGTGTCTGGGTGATTGGGGATGGGCTGTGTGGTTAGATGCTGTGTCTTGGTAATTGAGAATGGGCTGTGTGGTCAGATGTAGTATCTGGGTGATTGAAGATGGGCTGTATGGTCAGGAGTAGTGTTTGGGTGATTGAGGATAGGCTGTGTGGTCAGGTGCAGTGTCTGGTTGATTTTGGATGGGCTGTATGGTGAGGTGCAGTGTTTGGGTGATTGAGGATAAGTTGTGTGGTGAGATGCAGTGTCTGGGTGATTGAGGATGGGTTTTGTAGTCAGATTCAGTAAAGGGTAATTTAGGATGGACTGTGTTGTCAGGTGCAGTGGCTGGGTGTTGAAGATGGGCTGTATAGTCAGGTGTAGTGTCTGGGTTTATTTAGGATGGGCTGTGTGGTCAGGTGCAGTGTTTCAGTGATTTAGGATGGGCTGTGTGGTCAGATGCAGTGTCTGGGTGACTGAGGATGGGTTGTGTGGTCAGATTTAGTAAAGGGTTATTTAGGAAGATGGGCTGTATGGTCAGGAGTAGTGTTTGGGTGATTGATAGGCTGTGTGGTCAGGTGCAGTGTCTTGTTGATTTTGGATGGGCTGTATGGTGAGGTGCAGTGTTTGGGTGATTGAGGATAAGTTGTGTGGTGAGATGCAGTGTCTGGGTGATTGAGGATGGGTTTTGTAGTCAGATTCAGTAAAGGGTAATTTAGGATGGACTGTGTTGCAAGGTGCAGTGCTTGGATGTTGAGGATGGGCTGTATAGTCAGGTGCAGTGTCTGGATGATTAAGGATGGGCTGTGTGGTCAGGTGCAGTGGCTGGGTTTTGAAGATGGGCTGTATAGTCAGGTGTAGTGTCTGGGTGATTTAGGATGGGCTGTGTGGTCAGGTGCAGTGTTTCAGTGATTTAGGATGGGCTGTGTGGTCAGATGCAGTGTCTGGGTGACCGAGGATGGGTTGTGTGGTCAGATTCAGTAAAGGGTGATTTAGAATGGACTGTGTTGCAAGGTGCAGTGCTTGGATGTTGAGGATGGGCTGTATAGTCAGGTGCAGTGTCTGGATGATTTAGGATGGGCTGTGTGGTCAGGTGCAGTGTTTGGGTGATGTAGGATGAGCTGTGTGGTCAGGTGCAGTGTTTGGGTGATTCAAGATGTTTTGCTCTGTGGTCAGGTGCAGTGTCTGGGTCATTCAGGGTGGGCTGTGTGATCAGATGCAGTGCCTGGGTCATTTAGGATGGGCTGTGTGGTCAGGTGCAGCGTCTGGGTGATTCAGGGTGATCTGTGTGGTCAGGTGAAGTGATTGGGTTATTTATAGGGTGACCATATTCCTGCTTTAAAAAGGGACACATATGAAAAATACATATGTCAGGGTTCTTATACAAAACATTTCTTTAAACAGCCCTGAAAACAACCCTGACATATGTATTTTTCATGTGTCCCTTTTTAAAGCGGCAATATGGTCACCCTAGTTATTTAGGATGGGCTGTGTGGTCAGAAGCAGTGTCTGGGTGATTAAGGATGTGTTGTGTGGTCAGAAACAGTGTTTGGGTGACTGAGGATGGGCTCTGTGGCCAGGTGCAGTGTTTGGGTGATTGAGGATGCGTGTGTGGCCAGATGCAGTGTCTGGGTGATTGGGGATGGGCTGTGTGGTTAGATGCTGTGTCTTGGTGATTGAGAATGGGCTGTGTGGTCAGATGTAGTATCTGGGTGATTGAAGATGGGCTGTATGGTCAGGAGTAGTGTTTGGGTGATTGAGGATAGGCTGTGTGGTCAGGTGCAGTGTCTGGTTGATTTTGGATGGGCTGTATGGTGAGGTGCAGTGTTTGGGTGATTGAGGATAAGTTGTGTGGTGAGATGCAGTGTCTGGGTGATTGAGGATGGGTTTTGTAGTCAGATTCAGTAAAGGGTAATTTAGGATGGACTGTGTTGTCAGGTGCAGTGGCTGGGTGTTGAAGATGGGCTGTATAGTCAGGTGTAGTGTCTGGGGGATTTAGGATGGGCTGTGTGGTCAGGTGCAGTGTTTCAGTGATTTAGGATGGGCTGTGTGGTCAGATGCAGTGTCTGGGTGACTGAGGATGGGTTGTGTGGTCAGATTTAGTAAAGGGTTATTTAGGAAGATGGGCTGTATGGTCAGGAGTAGTGTTTGGGTGATTGATAGGCTGTGTGGTCAGGTGCAGTGTCTTGTTGATTTTGGATGGGCTGTATGGTGAGGTGCAGTGTTTGGGTGATTGAGGATAAGTTGTGTGGTGAGATGCAGTGTCTGGGTGATTGAGGATGGGTTTTGTAGTCAGATTCAGTAAAGGGTAATTTAGGATGGACTGTGTTGCAAGGTGCAGTGCTTGGATGTTGAGGATGGGCTGTTTAGTCAGGTGCAGTGTCTGGATGATTAAGGATGGGCTGTGTGGTCAGGTGCAGTGGCTGGGTTTTGAAGATGGGCTGTATAGTCAGGTGTAGTGTCTGGGTGATTTAGGATGGGCTGTGTGGTCAGGTGCAGTGTTTCAGTGATTTAGGATGGGCTGTGTGGTCAGATGCAGTGTCTGGGTGACCGAGGATGGGTTGTGTGGTCAGATTCAGTAAAGGGTGATTTAGAATGGACTGTGTTGCAAGGTGCAGTGCTTGGATGTTGAGGATGGGCTGTATAGTCAGGTGCAGTGTCTGGATGATTTAGGATGGGCTGTGTGGTCAGGTGCAGTGTTTGGGTGATTTAAGAAGGACTGTGCGGTCAGATGCAGTATTTGGGTGATGTAGGATGAGCTGTGTGGTCAGGTGCAGTGTTTGGGTGATTCAAGATGTTTTGCTCTGTGGTCAGGTGCAGTGTCTGGGTCATTCAGGGTGGGCTGTGTGATCAGATGCAGTGCCTGGGTCATTTAGGATGGGCTGTGTGGTCAGGTGCAGCGTCTGGGTGATTCAGGGTGATCTGTGTGGTCAGGTGAAGTGATTGGGTTATTTATAGGGTGACCATATTCCTGCTTTAAAAAGGGACACATATGAAAAATACATATGTCAGGGTTCTTATACAAAACATTTCTTTAAACAGCCCTGAAAACAACCCTGACATATGTATTTTTCATGTGTCCCTTTTTAAAGCGGCAATATGGTCACCCTAGTTATTTAGGATGGGCTGTGTGGTCAGAAGCAGTGTCTGGGTGATTAAGGATGTGTTGTGTGGTCAGAAACAGTGTTTGGGTGACTGAGGATGGGCTCTGTGGCCAGGTGCAGTGTTTGGGTGATTGAGGATGCGTGTGTGGCCAGATGCAGTGTCTGGGTGATTGGGGATGGGCTGTGTGGTTAGATGCTGTGTCTTGGTGATTGAGAATGGGCTGTGTGGTCAGATGTAGTATCTGGGTGATTGAAGATGGGCTGTATGGTCAGGAGTAGTGTTTGGGTGATTGAGGATAGGCTGTGTGGTCAGGTGCAGTGTCTGGTTGATTTTGGATGGGCTGTATGGTGAGGTGCAGTGTTTGGGTGATTGAGGATAAGTTGTGTGGTGAGATGCAGTGTCTGGGTGATTGAGGATGGGTTTTGTAGTCAGATTCAGTAAAGGGTAATTTAGGATGGACTGTGTTGTCAGGTGCAGTGGCTGGGTGTTGAAGATGGGCTGTATAGTCAGGTGTAGTGTCTGGGGGATTTAGGATGGGCTGTGTGGTCAGGTGCAGTGTTTCAGTGATTTAGGATGGGCTGTGTGGTCAGATGCAGTGTCTGGGTGACTGAGGATGGGTTGTGTGGTCAGATTCAGTAAAGGGTTATTTAGGAAGATGGGCTGTATGGTCAGGAGTAGTGTTTGGGTGATTGAGGATAGGCTGTGTGATCAGGTGCAGTGTCTGGTTGATTTTGGATGGGCTGTATGGTGAGGTGTAGTGTTTTGGTGATTGAGGATAAGTTGTGTGGTGAGATGCAGTGTCTGGGTGATTGTAATGATAGAGAAGACCTTGTGATTTGTGGAACACAACTGCAGAACAGATAAGTAAGAGATTTGAATGTTTCACCCTCTTGTTATAATATCACTACAGCTGTGAGTGATATTAGTTGC
Source organism: Bombina bombina (assembly GCF_027579735.1). Taxonomy (NCBI): domain Eukaryota; kingdom Metazoa; phylum Chordata; class Amphibia; order Anura; family Bombinatoridae; genus Bombina; species Bombina bombina. The sequence goes on from NC_069508.1 coordinate 157,703,205, forward strand.
AGATTGAGAGTGATTTTATATATATAAGTAACTGTATTACTTGTCCCAAAACAACGTTACAGTTTCACAGGAGAAATGTGAATATAAGTGATTATCCGTAATGAGTGCAGTCTCTGGTTAAATACTCTTGAGGGTTCCCAAAGTCAGGACACAGACAGAAGCAAGTGTACAGGAGTTCCCAGATCGCAATTAGGTAGGTAGCAGTAGCTTTACCTGTCACTGCTGCTGCAGCTCGCAGCGTTCTGAGGACTAGAGCGGAGAGCCGGGGAGGAGTCACTGGCTGACGCGCTGTTTGATTGACAGCAATGGACGCTGGCGAGCCCCGGTCTCCCGTGGAAGTCAGTTGCGGCAAGTAATTCTGTTTAACACAGCCGGTGAGTTACCTCAGGAGCGTTCAAAGTAGCAGGCACACTGGGGGAATATCCAGACTCCGGTTATGAAGGCGAGCAGTCACTGAATAAATCCTCTCATGAACGGCAAGAGCCGAATAGGTTATTAATTTAGGGAAAACCCTGCTGCAAGTAACAAATGTCTTTCACACAGGAGAGGAGTTGTAACAAGTGGTGATGCAGAAAGATTTTGTAATCCAAGGGAACTGGAAAAAGTAATAATCTTTTGCAGGAAGATATGAGCTCAGTATGAGCAGGAGTTACTCTGTCAAAAGCAACAAAATACTAAGCACCTGTCCTTGGATGAACAGGTGATTTAAAGGCTCTGTGGGCAGGGCTAGGTGGATGCAGGTAGCTGCTTAAAGGGAACATGCATGCATGTGAAAACCCTCACATCACCCCCACCTCAAGAAAGCTGTCCCACAGCTCGAGGTCTAGGTTTATCTGGAAAGCGACTGTGGAATGTAGAGATAAGCCTTGGAGCATTAACCGCTGAGGCTGCTTCCCAAGAGTCGTCTTCCGAAGGATAACCCTTCCAGTGGATAAGATATTGCAGTATTGAACCCTTGTAGCGGGAATCCAGAATGGAATGTACTTCGTATACTTGAGTATCAGTTACAACCGAGGAGTCTGTACTGATGGCTTCTTGTTGTCTAGATCCAGTATAAGGTTTCAGAAGAGAAACGTGGAAAGTCGGATGTACTTTCATTCCGATGGGCAGTTGTAGGGTGACAGCGTTAGGGTTGACTACCCGGGTTATCTCATAGGGTCCAATAAACTTTTTAGCAAGTTTTTGCTGGGAACTTGTAGTTTCAAGTTCTTCGTGGAAAGCCAAACCCGGTCACCTATGGAGTAGTTGGGGGGAGTTCTTCTTCTGAGGTCGTAATGTCTTTTCTGCGTAGCTTGAGCATTCTGAATATTCCGTTTGATGAAATCAAAGTTGTCTAGAATCCTAATGGTGAAGTCATCCAATTTGGGGGAATCAGTGCTAGAGGTAGTGTTGAGAAAAATAGTAGGGTGGAAACCATAGTTTGCAAAAAAAGGTGAACAGCGTGTAGATGAGCTGGTTAAGTTGTTGTAGGCATATTCGGCCATAGGTAAATAGGAAATCCACTGGTCTTGCTGATAGGAACAGAAACATCTGAGGTATTCCTCAAGCCATTGATTCAACCGTTCCGTCTGCCCGTTGGTTTGGGGATGGTAGGCTGTTGTGAATCTGTGATCAACTTGAAGGAGTTTAGACAACGTAGCCCAAAATCTCGAGGTAAATTGCGATCCTCTGTCAGTGATCACCCTAGCAGGTACTCCATGTAGTTTAACAATGTTGTCTAGGAAGAGGCGAGCAGTTTCCGAAGACGAAGGGATCTTATGGTAGGGAATGAAGTGTCCCATCTTAGTGAACATATCTATTACGACAAGTATGGTGTTCTGTTTTTGAGATAATGGTAATTCAACAATGAAGTCCATACTAATTTGTTCCCAAGGGCGGCTAGGTATAGGTAAAGACATCAATAGGCCATAAGGTTTTAACCTTTCGTTCTTAGAGGTGATGCAGGTGGAACAGGTACCAACATATTCCTTAACCGATTGCTTCAATTTGGGCCACCAGTAGTAACGGTTCAATAAATCCAATGTACGCCTGACACCAGGATGACCTGAGGTTGGTTTGTCATGATGGTATTTTAAAACCTGAGTCCTTAGTGGTTGAGGTACATAAAGCTTGTCTTTGTGATAGAGTAAGCCATCTTTGTTCTCTACTTGGTAGCTAGTTTTTTCATTGTCTCGTCTTTGATGTTTCTTAATCTCAGCTAGGAATGGTGCAGTGAACCCAATGAACCATTCTTGGGGAATCACCGACTGGATCTCTTGTATATTAGAAGGTCTAACATCTCTTCTGGAGAGAGCATCGGCCTTCCCGTTCTTGTTGGCTGGTCTGTATTGGATAATGAAGTCAAACCTGGAGAAATAAAGGCTCCAACGGACCTGCCTTGCTGATAAGGTTTTATTATTCTGGAGAAATTGGAGGTTTCTATGATCTGTGTAGATGGTGACAGGATATTTAGCTCCCTCCAATAGGTGTCTCCAGTTCTCTAAGGCTCTGCGAATGGCGAGGAGTTCTTTGTCTCCAATGGTGTAATTCATCTCTGCAGAAGACATAGTTTTGGAGAAGAACGAGACTGGGTGTAAGGGTTCTGACATAGACAGGTGTTGTGAGAGTACAGCCCCTAGGGCATAGTCAGATGAATCAACTTCAAGTATGTAAGGCAATGAGGCGTCAGGGAATCGGAGTATAGGTGCTTGGAGAAACTATTCTTGAGGAACTCGAAAGCTGTGGACACTTCCATGGTCCAGTTGAAAGGTTTGGACTGGGTTGTAAGTTGCGTTAACGGTTTTACTATCTTGGAGAATCCCTTGATGAATTTTCGATAGTAGTTGGAGAAACCAAGGAAGCGTTGTAGATCCTTCCTGTTGGCTGGTTGAGGCCAATCCAACACAGTGTCTACCTTCTTATGTTGCATCTTTATACCATCTGGGGAGATGTCATAACCAAGGAATGAAATCTCTTTGCAATGGAATTGACATTTTTCTGCCTTGGCATAAAGCTTGTGAGTACGAAGTCTGGAGAGTACCCAGCGGAGATGTTTAATGTGATCCTTTAAGGTCTTAGAATAGATTAGAATGTCGTCGAGATACACGACCATGCAGACATCTAGCAAATCTCTGAAAATATCGTTTATAAAATGTCGGAAAGTCGCCGGAGCGTTGCACAATCCAAAAGGCATCACCAGGTACTCAAACAGCCCGTATCTAGTGCGGAAAGCCGTGAGCCACTCATGACCTTCCTGTATCCGTACCAGATTGTATGCTCCTCTGAGGTTGAGTTTGGAGAAGATGGTAGCGTCAGATAGGTGTTCGATCATCTCCGGAATCAATGGTAACGGATAGCGATTTTTTATGGTCCTCTTGTTAAGCTCGCGGTAGTCGATGATGGGTCTAAGTGAATCATCCTTATTCCTCACAAAGAAGATGCCGGCTCCAGCGGGAGAGGTGGAAGGTCTTATGAAACCCTTTTTGAGGTTTTCCTCGAGGTAGTTCTTGAGATGTACTAATTCAGTTTCATTTAATGGATAGATGTGCCCAAATGGTATGCTTGCCCCTGGTTGTAGTTGGCTAGGGCAATCATATGGTCGATGGGGTGGAAGGGTGTCAGCTTCAGACTTACTGAATACGTCGGCGAAATCGTTATAGCAGTCAGGTAGCATCTGTGGATCAGGGAGAGTATGAACAAGGTGATGCTGTGGGAAACAGGTGTTTTGACAGTATGAGGAGTTGAAAGACATCTTTGAGGTGGTCCAGACTATGGAAGGCTCATGTAACTTCAACCATGTGATACCTAAAACTACAGGGAAATGAGGAGAAGGCAACACATCAAAAGAGATGAATTCGGTATGGCCCTGTTCAGTAACAACTCTCAGAGGAACAGTATGATGTGTAATAGGGCCATTGCGTATTGTGGACCCATCAATAACACGAAGTACAAGTGGTATTTCTTTCAACACAAGTGGGATTTTATTTAATTTTACAAGCTGGGAGTCGATGAAGTTCCCAAAAGCCCCGGAATCAATGATGGCTTCAACTGGTACTCTTTTCTGATCCCACTGCAGGAATAGAGAGAGGTTACAGTAAGTGGATTGTTTATGTACCACATGAGAGGAAAAAATGATGGTGGACTTACTTTTCTTATTCTTCTGAAGAATAGGACATTGATACACAGAGTGGGTTGGATCACCACAGTACATGCAGAGGTTTCTAGTCTTACGCCTCATCCTCTCTTCAGTTGATAGAGGTCCTCTGACAACCCCAATCTCCATAGGAACGGATGTTGGAAGTGAGGGTTTGGTATGACTTGTGGGAGCAGTATGCTTGGCATATAGATCAGTATGTAACTTTTCTCCACGTCTCTCTCTGAGTCTTCTATCAATTTGAGAGGAGATCTTCATCAACGCTTCTAAGGTAGGAGGTAGTTCAACCCTTGCTAATTCATCCTTCAGATTCTCCGCCAAACCTAGTCGGAATTGGTTACGAAGTGCTATAGGGCTCCAGAGGGAGTCAGAAGCATAAAGTTTGAACTCCGCAATGTATTCTTCTACGGGCCTCTTACCCTGTTTGAGGTCCCTCATGTGTGCCTCAGCTGTCAGTTGGGTGTCTTTATCTGAATATAGATTGTCCATAAGACTGAAGAAAGATTCTAGAGTGGCAAGGGCAGAATCTTCATGTTCACATAAATTGTCTGCCCAGACCCTGGGCTCCCCTCTGAGGAACGTGATAACAGTTAGCACTCTTATTTTCTCTGTTGTATAGGTTTTAGGACGCAAAGTAAAAAGTAAGTGGCAGGCGTTTTTAAATTGTTTGTAATTGCGTCTATTTCCGCTGAAAGTCTCAGGGAGAGATATTTGGGGTTCAGGTACAGAATCATGAGCTGATCTAGCAGCTATGGAGTCCTTGAATAAATCTTTTAGAGTCTTATTCTCGATCTGTAGTTCTCTCACTGCGTGGGCTATTTGGTCGACCTTCTGTGATAGGTTGTAGACCACTTGAGGAAGTTCTGCTGGTTCCATGATCCTTTGATGGCTTAGTATTATGTAATGATAGAGCAGACCTTGTGATTTGTGGAACACAACTGCAGAACAGATAAGTAAGAGATTTGAATGTTTCACCCTCTTGTTATAATATCACTATAGCTGTGAGTGATATTAGTTGCAGATTGAGAGTGATTTTATATATATAAGTAACTGTATTACTTGTCCCAAAACAGCGTTACAGTTTCACAGGAGAAATGTGAATATAAGTGATTATCCGTAATGAGTGCAGTCTCTGGTTAAATACTCTTGAGGGTTCCCAAAGTAAGATAGTACACAGACAGAAGCAAGTGTACAGGAATTCCCAGATCGCAAATAGGTAGGTAGCAGTTCCTTTACCTGTCACTGCTGCTGCAGCTCGCAGCGTTCTGAGGACTAGAGCGGAGAGCCGGGGAGGAGTCACTGGCTGACGCGCTGTTTGATTGACAGCAATGGACGCTGGCGAGCCCCGGTCTCCCGTGGAAGTCAGTTGCGGCAAGTAATTCTGTTTAACACAGCCGGTGAGTTACCTCAGGAGCGTTCAAAGTAGCAGGCACATTGGGGGAATATCCAGACTCCGGTTATGAAGGCGAGCAGTCACTGAATAAATCCTCTCATGAACGGCAAGAGCCGAATAGGTTATTAATTTAGGGAAAACCCTGCTGCAAGTAACAAATGTCTTTCACACAGGAGAGGAGTTGTAACAAGTGGTGATGCAGAAAGATTTTGTAATCCAAGGGAACTGGAAAAAGTAATAATCTTTTGCAGGAAGATATGAGCTCAGTATGAGCAGGAGTTACTCTGTCAAAAGCAACAAAATACTAAGCACCTGTCCTTGGATGAACAGGTGATTTAAAGGCTCTGTGGGCAGGGCTAGGTGGATGCAGGTAGCTGCTTAAAGGGAACATGCATGCATGTGAAAACCCTCACGGTGATTGAGGATGGGTTTTGTAGTCAGATTCAGTAAAGGGTAATTTAGGATGGACTGTGTTGCAAGGTGCAGTGCTTGGATGTTGAGGATGGGCTGTATAGTCAGGTGCAGTGTCTGGATGATTAAGGATGGGCTGTGTGGTCAGGTGCAGTGTTTGGGTGATTTAGGAAGGACTGTGCGGTCATATGCAGTGTCTGGGTGATTTAGAATGAGCTGCGGGGTCAGGTGCAGTGTCTAGGGGATTTAGGATGGGCTGTGTGATCAGGTGCAGTGTCTGGATGATTTAGGATGGGCTGTGTGGTCAGGTGCAGTGTTTGGGTGATTTAGGAAGGACTGTGCGGTCAGATGCAATGTCTGGGTGATTTAGAATGAGCTGCAGGGTTGGGTGCAGTGTTTGGGGGATTTAGGATGGGCTGTGTGATCAGATGCAGTGTCTGGGTGATTTAGGATGGGCTGTGTGGTCAGATGCAGTGTCTGGGTGATTTAGGATGGGCTGTGTGATCAGATGCAGTGTCTGGGTGATTTAGGATGGGCTGTGTGGTCAGATGCGGTGTTTGGGTGATTTAGGATGGGCTGTGTGGTCAGGTGCAGTGTTTGGTTGATTTAGGATGGGCTGTGTGGTCAGATGCAGTGTTTGGGTGATTCGGGACAGGCTGTGAGGTCAGGTGCAGTGTTTGGTTGATTTAGGATGGGCTGTGTTATCATGTGCAGTGTTTGGGTGATTCGGGACGGGCTGTGAGGTCAGGTGCAGTGTTTGGGTGATTTAGGATGGACTGTGAGGTCAGGTGCAGTGTTTGGGTGATTTAGATGTTGGTGGGGGGTGTTTGAATGTTATGTACAGTGGCAGGTTTCTCAAGCATTGCTACATACATCTAAAATAAATAGGATGGATTGTCCCCAATCTGAGATGTTCCTGAAGTTGGTTAGAGATTGGGATCTGGATTATTTAGGTGTTTTGCTGCTCTGGTCTGTAGGTATATGATCACTATCACAAATCCTTTAACCCTTGCTTTTTGGCTCACACTTTAATTTTCCTGTTCCCTTGGGTTAGAATAATCTGTTTTGACTCTAACCTACTTACTTTTTGTTTAACATGACTTTTTGTTCCTCCCCTTCTTGTCATTTGCTTCCCCTGATCATGGTCAGGGTGCTAGAAGCAGTTATTCTTTTTTGGGGGGGTCAGGTTGCTAGAAGCGGTTATACTTTGTGGAGGGTCAGGTTGCTAGAAGCAAAACATTTCTTTAAACAGCCCTGAAAACAACCCTGACATATGTATTTTTCATGTGTCCCTTTTTAAAGCGGCAATATGGTCACCCTAGTTATTTAGGATGGGCTGTGTGGTCAGAAGCAGTGTCTGGGTGATTAAGGATGTGTTGTGTGGTCAGAAACAGTGTTTGGGTGACTGAGGATGGGCTCTGTGGCCAGGTGCAGTGTTTGGGTGATTGAGGATGGGTGTGTGGCCAGATGCAGTGTCTGGGTGATTGTGGATGGGCTGTGTGGTTAGATGCTGTGTCTTGGTGATTGAGAATGGGCTGTGTGGTCAGATGTAGTATCTGGGTGATTGAAGATGGGCTGTATGGTCAGGAGTAGTGTTTGGGTGATTGAGGATAGGCTGTGTGGTCAGGTGCAGTGTCTGGTTGATTTTGGATGGGCTGTATGGTGAGGTGCAGTGTTTGGGTGATTGAGGATAAGTTGTGTGGTGAGATGTAGTGTCTGGGTGATTGAGGATGGGTTTTGTAGTCAGATTCAGTAAAGGGTAATTTAGGATGGACTGTGTTGTCAGGTGCAGTGGCTGGGTGTTGAAGATGGGCTGTATAGTCAGGTGTAGTGTCTGGGGGATTTAGGATGGGCTGTGTGGTCAGGTGCAGTGTTTCAGTGATTTAGGATGGACTGTGTGGTCAGATGCAGTGTCTGGGTGACTGAGGATGGGTTGTGTGGTCAGATTCAGTAAAGGGTTATTTATGAAGATGGGCTGTATGGTCAGGAGTAGTGTTTGGGTGATTGAGGATAGGCTGTGTGATCAGGTGCAGTGTCTGGTTGATTTTGGATGGGCTGTATGGTGAGGTGTAGTGTTTTGGTGATTGAGGATAAGTTGTGTGGTGAGATGCAGTGTCTGGGTGATTGAGGATGGGTTTTGTAGTCAGATTCAGTAAAGGGTAATTTAGGATGGACTGTGTTGCAAGGTGCAGTGCTTGGATGTTGAGGATGGGCTGTATAGTCAGGTGCAGTGTCTGGATGATTAAGGATGGGCTGTGTGGTCAGGTGCAGTGTTTGGGTGATCTAGGAAGGACTGTGCGGTCATATGCAGTGTCTGGGTGATTTAGAATGAGCTGCGGGGTCAGGTGCAGTGTCTAGGGGATTTAGGATGGGCTGTGTGATCAGGTGCAGTGTCTGGATGATTTAGGATGGGCTGTGTGGTCAGGTGCAGTGTTTGGGTGATTTAGGAAGGACTGAGCGGTCAGATGCAGTGTCTGGGTGATTTAGAATGAGCTGCAGGGTTAGGTGCAGTGTCTGGGGGATTTAGGATGGGCTGTGTGATCAGATGCAGTGTCTGGGTGATATAGGATGGGCTGTGTGGTCAGATGCAGTGTCTGGGTGATTTAGGATGGGCTGTGTGGTCAGATGCAGTGTCTGGGTGATTTAGGATGGGCTGTGTGGTCAGATGCAGTGTCTGGGTGATTTAGGATGGGCTGTGTGATCAGATGCAGTGTCTGGGTGATTTAGGATGGGCTGTGTGGTCAGATGCAGTGTTTGGGTGATTTAGGATGGGCTGTGTGGTCAGGTGCAGTGTTTGGTTGATTTAGGATGGGCTGTGTGGTCAGATGCAGTGTTTGGGTGATTCGGGACAGGCTATGAGGTCAGGTGCAGTGTTTGGTTGATTTAGGATGGGCTGTGTTATCATGTGCAGTGTTTGGGTGATTCGGGACGGGCTGTGAGGTCAGGTGCAGTGTTTGGGTGATTTTGGATGGACTGTGAGGTCAGGTGCAGTGTTTGGGTGATTTAGTTGTTTGTGGGGGGTGTTTGAATGTTATGTACAGTGGCAGGTTTCTCAAGCATTGCTACATACATCTAAAATAAATAGGATGGATTGTCCCCAATCTGAGATGTTCCTGAAGTTGGTTAGAGATTGGGATCTGGATTATTTAGGTGGTTTGCTGCTCTGGTCTGTAGGTATATGATCACTATCACAAATCCTTTAACCCTTGCTTATTGGCTCACACTTTAATTTTCCTGTTCCCTTGGGTTAGAATAATCTGTTTTGACTCTAACCTACTTACTTTTTGTTTTACATGACTTTTTGTTCCTCCCCTTCTTGTCATTTGCTTCTCCTGATCATGATCAGGGTGCTAGAAGCAGTTATTCTTTTTTTTGGGGGTCAGGTTGCTAGAAGTGGTTATACTTTGTGGAGGGTCAGGTTGCTAGAAGCAGTTAAACTTTGTGGAGGGTCAGGTTGCTAGAAGCAGTTATACTTTGTGGGGGGTAAGGTTGCTAGAAGCAGTTATACTTTGTGGGGATCAGGTTGCTAGAAGCAGTTATACTTTGTGGAGGGTCAGGTTGCTAGAAGCTGTTATACTTTGTGGGGGTCAGGTTGCTAGAAGCAGTTATACTTTGTGGGGGGTAAGGTTGCTAGAAGCAGTTATACTTTGTGGGGGGTCAGGTCAGGTTGCTAGAAGCAGTTATACTTTGTGGAGGGTCAGGTTGCTAGAAGCAGTTATACTTTGTGGGGGGTCAGGTCAGGTTGCTAGAAGCAGTTATACTTTGTGGAGGGTCAGGTTGCTAGAAGCAGTTATACTTTGTGGAGGGTCAGGTTGCTAGAAGCAGTTATACTTTGTGGAGGGTCAGGTTGCTAGAAGCAGTTATACTTTGTGGAGGGTCAGGTTGCTAGAAGCAGTTATACTTTGTGGAGGGTCAGGTTGCTAGAAGCAGTTATACTTTGTGGAGAGTCAGGTTGCTGGAAGCTGTTATACTTTGTGGAGGGGTCAGGTTACTAGAAGCTGTTATACTTTGTGGGGTGTCAGGTTGCTAGAAGCTGTGATACTTTTTGGGGGGTCAGGTTGCTAGAAGCAGTTATACTTTGTGGAGGGGTCAGGTTACTAGAAGCTGTTATACTTTGTGGGGGATCAGGTTGCTAGAAGCAGTTATACTTTGTGGGGGGTCAGGTTGCTAGAAGCAGTTATACTTTGTGGGGGGTCAGGTTGCTAGAAGCAGTTATACTTTGTGGGGGTCAGGTTGCTAGAAGCAGTTATACTTTGTGGGGGATCAGGTTGCTAGAAGCTGTTATACTTTTTGGGGGGTCAGGTTGCTAGAAGCAGTAATACTTTTGGGGGGGTCAGATTGCTAAAAGCAGTTATACTTTGTGGGAGGTCAGGATTCTAGAAGCAGTTATACTTTATGGAGGGTCAGGTTGCTAGAAGCAGTTATACTTTGTGGGGGGTCAGGTTGCTAGAAGCAGTTATACTTTGTGGAGGGTCAGGTTGCTAGAAGCTTTTATACTTTGTGGAGGGTCAGGTTGCTAGAAGCTGTTATACTTTGTGGAGGGTCAGGTTGCTAGAAGCTGTTATACTTTGTGGAGAGTTAGGTTGCTAGAAGCATTTATACTTTGTGGAGGGTCAGGTTGCTAGAAGCTGTTATACTTTGTGGAGAGTTAGGTTGCTAGAAGCATTTATACTTTGTGGAGGGTCAGGTTGCTAGAAGCTGTTATACTTTGTGGGGGGTCAGGTTGCTAGAAGCAGTTATACTTTCTGGGGGGTCAGGTTGCTAGAAGCAGTTATACTTTCTGGGGGGTCAGGTTGCTAGAAGCAGTTATACTTTGTGGGGGGGTCAGGTTGCTAGAAGCAGTTATACTTTGTGGGGGTCAGGTTGCTAGAAGCAGTTATACTTTGTGGGGGGTCAGGTTGCTAGAAGCAGTTATACTTTGTGGGGGGTCAGGTTGCTAGAAGCTGTTATACTTTGTGGGGGGTCAGGTTGTTAGAAGGTATTAAACTTTGTGGGGGAATAAAAAGAAGGAAAGAAGTACTTGATGGCACACTTATTATATGTCGTTGAGGATTATAACGTACTATATGAACGGGGAAAGGGGTGAGGAAAGTAAGAGGACTTAAAATAAAATTTAACTTTAAATACTGTATTATTCAAATAAAAAGAAAAAACTGAGACACACATTAAAATCATTTAAAAGACGAACAAAATACACATGCCTGCCCTCTGTTGAGTGAGTAAAAGTACTCTGTCCATATATATTAGTATCACACTTGAATCCATTAACATGTGATATATGTCTAGAGTGCTGAATTAAGTGGATATCTTTATTTTACTATAAGGTCACTGTTGCTTGTATTCGTTAAACAGCCCCATAGCAAATATCAGGTCAGGCTAAGGAAAGGGATAGTCCCTTGGAATATCTCACTTAGGCAAAGTACGATGTAGTTACATATACCCAGAGCCATAATAACTCTACTCCCAGAGATCCCCTATCTAACTATTTGCCACCAGTGCTTACACTGACTCGTACAGGGCCTAAACCAATGCTAAATTAAAGCTAGGTTAGTGTTAGAATAGGGTTAATCCCATTGTACAACGGCTCCTTATTTCCACAATTAAATTAACAAAGTGTACGTAAAACTTGTGCATAAGCACCAACATTAAATCAGAGGGCAGTGCGAACGCCTGACGCACGTTTCCCCACTGCTTTTTCAAAGGCAAAGGCCGCTCCGATTCTCTCCGCTAAAGTAGAACTCCTATCCAATCAGAATTCGATATTGAGAACGTCATGTGGTCTGTAGCGGCCATTTTGTAGTAACCTAGACTTTTCTACATTAAGGAGTAAGTATTTACCCTACCCCCCCGCCCCCGTCTGACTTTATCCTCAGACAATAACGAACAAACTTTGTGGGGGATCAGGTTGCTAGAAGCTGTTATACTTGTGGAGTATACTCACAGGGTATTTACTTGCTGCCTATAAACACCACAACACTAGGGGGTGTGATTACTCACAGAGTATTTACTTTCTAACTGTAAACACACACACACTAGAGGGTGTGATTACTCACAGGGTATTTACTTGCCAGCTATAAACACACACACTAGGGGTGTAACTACTCACAGAGGTATTTACTTTCTGCCTATAAACACACACACTAGAGGGTGTGATTACTCACAGGGGTATTTACTTGCCATCTATAGACATACACACACTAGAGGGTGTGATTACTCACAGGGGTATTCACTTGCCATCTTTAAACACAAACACACTAGGGGGTGTGATTACTCACAGGGGTCTTTATTTGCCATCTATAAGCACACACACACTAGGGGGTGTGATTACTCACAGGGGTATTTACTTGCTGTCTATAAACACACACACTAGGGGGTGTGATTACTCACAGGGGTATTTACTTGCTGTCTATAAACACACACACTAGGGGGTGTGATTACTCACAGGGGTATTTACTTGCTGCTTATAAACACACACACACACTAGGGGTGTGATTACCCACAGGGTTATTTATTTGCCATCTATAAACACACACACTAGGGGGTGTGATTACTCACAGGGTTATTTACTTGCTGTCTATAAACACACACTTTAGGGGTGTGATTTTTCACAGGGGTATTTATTTTCCGTCTATAAACACACACTAGGGGGTGTGATTACTCACAGGGGTATACACTTGCCACCTATAAACATACACTTTGAGGTTGGACCAGAATGGTATATCTCTTATACTTTGTGTGAATTGTCTTTTCTTGTTCTTCCTTTTAAGCATTTAATATCAGAGGCTCACACAATGTCACTTGCAGTGTCTCACATAACATAAGAATTCATTTACTGATTTTTGTATTTTTATTTTTAAAAACTGCGTCTTCAAACATCTGGGAACAATTTGTCTCACACCTTTTCCTTGACATCATTAATCACAAAAGGACAGAAAATGTCTGAATTAAATGACAGAAGAATAGAAAGAGTCACTCAGTGGGAACTACATGCCACGGTGTCATCGGGCGCCACGTCAAATAAGCCTTATCTAATAAGTTTCATGACATGAACAAATAAGAGGCTGTTTATACTGGTATTCACTGCTTTCTTTAAACAGAACATTTGGAGTTTAATAGGAGGTGCGATTTAAGTTATTTGAAGGGAATATGTTTAAAAGACAAATAAATATTTTGTATTTAAATGTTTTTTTTTTTTTTATTTTCAAATGAATGAGACATTTTTTTCTGCAGTTTCAACTGTGTTTGAAAAACCTTATTCTTATCATACAGACTTAATCGAAACATGTAATTTACTAGACGTATCACTGATACAAACAATATTTGTCTACTTTAAAAAAGCTCAGATTTGACTCAACAGCCTCCAAAATGCACCAGCCCAAAATAACCAACAAACCAACATTACTTAAACCATTCAATCATCGAAAATAAGGTACATTATAGAGCTAAGTATACAATTTTTAAATTTTTGTTTATTTCCATACTAATGATACACAAGGGCGCATCTTGAGTTCACTTGATGCTGGTTGGTTTGGCCAAGTGGATGTATTGCTGGATATGGGCTTTGTCTCCTAGTACCTTTTGAAATTTGAGGAATATGTTCTTATAAAAACTTTCACAACATTATTCTACTCACCCCCTTGTTGATTTAAAGCCATGGGTGCTGGAGAAACTGGACATGCTGAGTTCTTTGGTGGTACTGCCACAAATCTGCCTGGGCCAACATACTCCACATGCATAGCAGGAAAATCCCCACTCTCCTTTGTTCTCTCATTTATGCCATTCATCCAACCTTTGGGGTTCAACTCGTCCCCCTCCTTGAAGTCTGAAGGGAGCTGGTTGAGCTTGCTCATGGTCAGAAGGTCTCCAGATAACATGGTTATATCTTCCTCTCTGTCTTTCTTATACTCATGCAGAGCACGGTATTGATGTCTGTCTGAACTCATTGCAAACAGAGGGTTATGTGACTATAATGTGCCAACACTCTAATGTTGTAAATCTCCTATGGTCTTGAATTTGTGTCAAAGTGTAAAAAATTAAATTTCAAAAATATACTTTCCTAGAACTGCAGGAAGTTTTTCTGTTGTCACACATCTGGGGCACATCTGAGGAACAAATGGGGATTCTATGATATCAAGACCACAGGAACATAAGCAACAACCCAAATTAGGCCAATCCGAGAGCCTCATTCAATATTTTTGCACAATTCATGGTATAACTGTATTGATAATGATATACTCAGGTTGTGAATCTCTGATAGGTAAGTCCTTTATATATCAAAATTAAATAACTCTGCTTTGTCTTCTTGAATATGCTCTTTATAAGACACTGTATGACTGGCTTGGTTTCCACCAGACGATGCTCTCGGTCAGTTACAGTTTTTGTCCATTTAAATTGTCAGTGGATTCAGCACTGCTTGGTATACAAGGCTTTCTTCAAGGTATATATGTATATATCCACCTGCAAGAGTTAGTTCCTATAAAGATAATAAAAACACTAGTGACCAACAGAGAAGTGGCTTTGCACTTCCAAAGTCAAAAGAGCAAATAAAAGGTGACCCTGCAGCCCAACCAAAATAATCTGTTTGCTTAAAATAAAACTTTATTTGTTTTACATAAGCTGTCCCTATGCAGTGTGTATTAGTTTAATCACATAAGAAAATCAAACACCAATATTCCTAGAACCTATTTACAACATATGTATCTGCAATATTACAGTTGTCTCAAGAAGTGACAAAATGAATGCTGTGTATGACTAAGCTGTGGCAGCTGCCCCAGGGTATACTAGAACTGGAACAGTGAATGAGTAAAACTTTGTTGCTTTGGAAACGTTGATCCCCAGTCTAACTAATTTTGCATTGATGAGAACATCACAATAAATAATTTAAAAATGTGATTAAACATTGAGTAAAGAAAATAGAAATGTAGAAACACAAGTAATATTTGTTATATGTGAAATATTTTGCACTGAGTGCCAGGGCTGGTTGCATATTAATAGATTTAAGTATCTGTTTAATTTAGCATGAAATTAACCCTACAGACCTTGGGCTGCAATAAGGTACATGTATCTCCTTTTTCTGAGGTAATTCTATTATTATAGCAGTACCCACCTGTACTTAACCTGCTCCCACCCAGAGTGTGAAAGCTCTTGATATAAACAGCCTGTCAGACATAACTGAAATCAATAATTCTGCCTGTCTGATAAATTACCCCCAGCAACTTATCACTATGCAGAAGGTACTTCTGACTTACCGCACACCGAGTCTGTCACCGAGGAGGGGCCCAGCCATTTATGTGATTTTGCAATTCCCATCAGGTGAAGTACAGGATAAGAAGTGTGTATTATATGGTGACTTGCCTCTGTGTGAGCACAGGCACTAAGGACCAAAAAACAAAATGTAAAAGAGTACAGCTTTCCACAGCCCAAATCTTCTGCACTGCTGTCTGATATTTGGAGAGTGATGTCAGGGCTGCAGACACACCTCCTCCTAAGCAACTGATATAGGAATCTTGTACAGAGCTGCAGGAAAACTCACGGAGTGCAGCTTCCACAGGGGACAGACGTGAACTGAGATGGCTTCAGAGAGGGGACAGCAGGGAAGCTAAATAACAGTTAATGTTAATGGGTAGATATTCACTTGTGCGCCTGCAGAATAATCACCAAAAAGTTTGTTACTATGGAAGATACTGGGGAAGGAGCCTCCTTATAACATTAGTTTTCTGGTGGTGTCAGACACTTGTACAGCATGAACATGTATTGGGTTTCGAATATGTGTTACATTGTATGAGAAAAGTTACTAATCTTACTCAGGACACCTACTCTTGTCCAGACACTAGTGCAGATTTTACTGTGAAGCATCAAATGAAGCAGAAGGTCCATGTAATTTATCCATCAACGCATTTTTACCATCTGTGGTTTAACCGTTATATGTTCTAAATATCTGATTAAAGGAAAATGTTTTAAAATCACTTTATTTTATTTGCTGATGTAACTAACGACCTGAATCCTCAACTCCATCACCCCAAATAACCAACATGTTCCCAAGGTTTGGTCAGGTAAAGGCAAGGTCAGGCTAATTTGCAGATACAAGAAGGTTATGGCCAGGGGTCAAGTAAAGGCAAGGTCAGGCTAATGTTCAGATAAAAGCAGGCTATAACCAGGGGTCAGGTAAAGGCAAGGTCAGGCTAATGTGCAGATACAAGAAGGTTATGGCCAGGGGTCAAGTAGGGGCAAGGTCAGGCTAATGTTCAGATAAAAGCAGGCTATAACCAGGGGTCAGGTAAAGACAAGGTCAGGATAATGTGCAGATACAAGAAGGTTATGGCCAGGGGTCAAGTAAAGGCAAGGTCATGCTAATGTGCAGATAAAAAAAAGGTTATGGCTAGGGGTCAGAGATAGGCAAGGTTAGGCTAATGTTCAGATACAAGAAGGTTATGGCCAAGGGTCAGGTAAAGGCAAGGTCAGGCTAATGTTGAGATACAAGCAGGTTATGGCCAGGGGTCAGGTAAATGCAAGGTCAGGCTAATGTTCAGATACAAGCAGGTCATGGCCAGGGGTCAGGTAAAGGCAAGGTCAGGCTAATGTGCAGATACAAGCAGGTTATGGCCAGGGGTTAGGTAAAAGCAAGGTCAGGCTAATGTTCAGATACAAGAAGGTTATGGCCAGGGGTCAGGTAAAAGCAAGGTCAGGCTAATGTTCAGATACAAGAAGGTTATGGCCAGTGGTCAGGTAATGACAGGCAAGGTCAAGCTAATGTTCAGATACAAGAAGGTTATGGCCAGGGGTTAGGTAAAGGAAAGGTCAGGCTAATGTTCAAATACAAGAAGGTTATGGGCAGGGTCAGGTAAAGGCAAGGTTAGGCTAATGTTCAGATACAAGAAGGTTATGGCCAGTGGTCAAGAAAAGGCAAGGTCAGGCTAATGTTCAGATACAAGCAGGTTATGGGCAGGGTCAGGTAAAGGCAAGGTCAGGCTAATGTTCAGCTACAAGCAGGTTATGGGCAGGTGTCAGGTAAAGGCAAGGTCAGGCTAATGTGCAGATACAAGGAGGCTATGGCCAGGGGTCAGGAAAAGGCAAGGTCAGGCTAATGTTCAGCTACAAGCAGGTTATGGGCAGGGGCAGGTAAAGGCAAGGTCAGGATAATGTTCAGCTACAAGCAGGTTATGGGCAGGTGTCAAGTAAAGGCAAGGTCCGGCTAATGTGCAGATACAAGGAGATTATGGCCAGGGGTCAGGTAAAGGCAAGGTCAGGCTAATGTTCAGATACAAGTAGGTTATGGCCAGTGGTCAGGAAAAGGCAAGGTTAGGCCAATGTTCAGATACAAGAAGGTTATGGCCAGTGGTCAGGAAAAGGTAAGGTTAGGCTAATGTTCAGATACAAGCAGGTTATGGGCAGGGGTCAGGTAAAGGCAAGGTCAGGCTAATGTTCAGCTACAAGCAGGTTATGGGCAGGTGTCAGGTAAAGGCAAGGTCAGACTAATGTGCAGATACAAGAAGGTTATGGCCAGTGGTCAGGTAAAGGTAAGGTTAGGCTAATGTTCAGCTACAAAAAGGTTATGGCCAGTGGTCAGGAAAAGGCAAGGTCAGGCTAATGTTCAGATACAAGCAGGTTAGGGGCAGGGGTCAGGCAAAGGCAAGGTCAGGCTAATGTTCAGATACAATAAGAAGAAGAAAAAATAGGGAACCAAAGAATATATCACTATATACTTCACCAAAAAGTACAATAATAATAGGGGCAATATATCCCCAACAAAATATCATCAATAAAGTGTGAGAGGTGCTCTATGCCAAAGTATGATATAGAAAAAAGAGAGAGAGAAGCAGCGGCACCTACAGAGCACTCATACAGTAAATCAATCAATAGGAAGAGGAAAGGGTAATACCTCTCAGGTATCAATAAAATGTAACATTTAATAATATAATATAAAAATAAAAGTAATGTAAATGTATATGCAATAAGACTTTGATTAAAATACCCTAAGGTATTGAATCCCAACATCCTGGAGAGTCAATGAGAAATGAGAAATTCACATATAAAATCTATTTAAGTGACCACAAAAGCAAGTAGTCCTGATAGCCAGGTGACAAGTAACACCAAACATATTTAACTAAAGCTAGAGGAGAATCCTCACACATACGACACTAGCTAAGGTGTTGACTTGTGAGAGACGGTATTACCAGGGTGGTCACAGAAGCAGATAATTCCCTTGTTATATTTCGCAAATAGCATAATTTGTAGTGCATGCGCATTTCATTAAGATGTCAGCGTTCCGAACACGGGAGTATGCAGAGAGACTTTTTCATGGGGCGCATGGTGAGACTGTGCTAAGGCACTGTGGCTGAGCTCTGTAGCAACCCAAGGGTTGCAGGTTCGATCCCCAGCAAGGTCCACTCAGCCTTTCATCCTTCCAAGGTCGATAAAATAAGCAGCGCCTTAAGACCCTTACGGGTGATTAGCCATGCTTTACAAGTACCCAATACACACAGCAGTACTTAAATAAAAGACCTTTATTCCAAAAGAAGCAGGGTCACATAAACAGCAACATTTCAAGCCTCACACCCTTAATCATGCATGCTGTGTGTGGAATTACAGGCTTTATAGATAGTGTATTTGTTATTTTGATTTGTTTGTAATTTGTTTTAAATGCACTTTTATGATGCTGACTAAGGATGGGGGAATGTTTTGCAACATTTGAAAAATTAAACTAATTTTAACACATTTATTCGTTCGTTACAAATTTCGAATATTTGTACAGCATTCTAACATTCATTTAAGTATTTCTAATGCTTTCTTTAAATGTTCGATACATTCAATTAAAATTTTTCTAATAATTCGATTAGAATTATGCATTATTCGAATTAAAACAATTTGAATCTATATATTTGTAATACTATTTCTAATGCTTTCTTTAAATATATTTGAATTATGCAATATTTAAAATGGAAACATTTGAATTGATATATTTGTATCTAAAATGTATCAATTTACTAAATTCACCACCACATAAGCTACTGAACTTCTGAATAGCATTTGTCAAATTAAATGTTACAGTCGAAATTTTGAATGTGGACATTCGATCTAATTATGAACATTTGAAAACAACAGTAACATTAGAAAACCAGAAATAACATTCGATTACTGAATTTTAAAGGATTATTTTTCTTATCATTTGATTGGCCACCTGGGCTGATCAGGGCAGTTCCCAGAGTATGTTTGGAGCTCTTTCACAAGTCTTGTGAATTTTTTTTAAGCATTTTAAACAATCTGGTCTCACTGATTTGTCTCACCAGCTGCATGCAAGTGAAGTCAGGTCTGATTCTAGGGGCGGGCAGACCGGGCAGTGGCGCATTAGGGAGCAATGCGGAACACTTAAAAAAATATATTTTTTTTTATTGTGTTAAAGTGGCAGTGCTTGCTTGATAAACTACTGGTATCGCAAATGTTAAAATACACAGATCACAAGCATATACATAAATATATATATATAGATAGATAGATAGAAATATTTGAAAGGAAGCTGTTATGTTAATTGGCTGCATTGGATGTCAAACATACTAATGGAGCAACAAGATCACAAAGGGGGTGTGTTAAGACTGGATAACTACTAAGCTAAAACTGAAAGTAAAAAGGAGGGGAATCACCCTGAGGAAAGCAGTCTCCTATCTCACTGATCTGTGTCACTAAAGAGGTGATGTTTTATGCATATGACAAATTATACATGGTCTTTACATAATGATATGTACATATTTTTAGTTTTACTGAGCTAATTAAAAAAGGTGCTTTAAAAAACTTGGGTTTCCACATACTAAGGAACAGGTTTTCTGTTAAGGACTGTTGAATAAAAATAAAAAAATCTTTTTGACATGCTTTTTTTTCTATTTATTTACTTACGGCTAGATTTAGAGTTTTGTCGGTAACGACCTGCGTATCTAACGCTGGCTTTTTTCCTCCCGCACCTTTTAAATACTGCTTGTATTTAGAGTTCACAGAATGGCTGCGTTAGGCTCCAAAAAGGGAGCGTAGAGCATATTTACCGCCACTGCAACTCTAAATTCCAGAGGTGCTTATGGACGCGGACAGCTTCAAAAACGTGCTTGTGCACGATTCCCCCATAGGAAACAATGGGGCTGTTTGAGCTGAAAATAAACCTAACACCTGCAAAAAAGCAGCGTTCAGCTCCTAATGCAGCTACATTGTTTCCTATGTGGAAACACTTCCTAAGTCTGCACCTAACACTCTAACATATACCCCGAGTCTAAACACCCCTAACCTTACACTTATTAACCCCTAATCTGCCGTCCCCGCTATCGCTGACCCCTGCATATTATTATTAACCCCTAATCTGCCGCTCCGTACACCGCTGCAACCTACGTTATCCCTATGTACCCCTAATCTGCTGCCTCTAACATCGCCGACCCCTATATTATATTTATTAACCCCTAATCTGCCACCCCCAACGTCGCCTCCACCTACCTACACTTATTAACCCCTAATCTGCCCACCGCACCACTACTATATTAAATGTATTAACCCCTAATCTGCCTCACTCCCGCCTCAATAACCCTATAATAAATAGTATTAACCCCTAATCTGCTCTCCCTAACATCGCCGACACCTAACTTCAAGTATTAACCCCAAATCTGCCGACCGGAGCTCACCGCTACTCTAATAAATTTTTTAACCCCTAAAGCTAATTCTAACCCTAACCCTAACACCCCCTAAGTTAAATATAATTTTATTCTAACGAAATAAATTAACTCTTATTAAATAAATTATTCCTATTTAAATCTAAATACTTACCTGTAAAATAAACCCTAATATAGCTAGAATATAAATAATAATTATATTGTAGCTATTTTAGGATTAATATTTATTTTACAGGCAACTTTGTATTTATTTTAACCAGGTACAATAGCTATTAAATAGTTAATAACTATTTAATAGTTACCTAGTTAAAATAATTACAAATTACCTGTAAACTAAATCCTAACCCAAGTTACAATTAAACCTAACACTACACTATCAATAAATAAATTAAATAAACTACCTACAATTATCTACAATTAAACCTAACACTACACTATCAATAAATTAATTAAATACAATACCTACAAATAAATACATTTAAATAAACTAACTAAAGTACAAAAAATAAAAAAGAACTAAGTTACAAAAAATAAAAAAATATTTACAAACATCAGAAAAATATTACAACAATTTTAAACTAATTACACCTACTCTAAGCCCCCTAATAAAATAACAAAGACCCCCAAAATAAAAAAATGTCCTACCCTATTCTAAAATTAAAATAGAAAAGCTCTTTTACCTTACCAGCCCTGAAAAGGGCCCTTTGCGGGGCATGCCCTAAAGAATTCAGCTCTTTTGCCTGTAAAAAAAAAACATACAATACCCCCCCCCAACATTACAACCCACCACCCACATACCCCTAATCTAACCCAAACCCCCCTTAAATAAACCTAACACTAAGCCCCTGAAGATCTCTCTACCTTGTCTTCACCACACCGGGTCCCGATCTGTCCAGAAGACCCTCCGAAATCTTCATCCAAGCCCAAGGGGGGGCTGAAGAGTGACGTCCATCCTCCGCCTGAAGTCTGGATCCAAGCGGCAGCTGAAGAAATCCATCATCGGGCTGAAGTCTTGATTCAAGCGGGCGCTGAAGAAGTCCATCATCGGGATGAAGTGTTCTATGAAGCGGCATCTTCAATCTTCTTTCTTCCGGAGCCATCATCTTCCAGCCGACGCGGATCCATCCTCTTCTACCGACGCCTACTCGCCGAATGACGGTTCCTTTAAATGACGTCATCCAAGATGGCGTCCGTTGAATTCTGATTGGCTGATAGGATTCTATCAGCCAATCGGAATTAAGGTAGGAAAATTCTGATTGGCTGATGGAATCAGCCAATCAGATTCAAGTTCAATCCGATTGGCTGATCCGATCAGCCAGTCAGATTGAGCTTGCATTCTATTGCCTGTTCCGATCAGCCAATAGAATGCGAGCTCAATCCGATTGGCTGATTGGATCAGCCAATCGGATTGAACTTGAATCTGATTGGCTGATTCCATCATCCAATCAGAATTTTCCTACCTTAATTCCGATTGGCTGATAGAATCCTATCAGCCAATCGGAATTCGACGGACGGCATCTTGGATGACGTCATTTAAAGTAACCGTCATTCGGCGAGTAGGCGTCGGTAGAAGAGGATGGATCCACGTCGGCTGGAAGATGATGGCTCCGGAAGAAAGAAGATTGAAGATGCCGCTTCATAGAACACTTCATCCCGATGATGGACTTCTTCAGCGCCCGCTTGGATCAAGACTTCAGCCCGATGATGGATTTCTTCAGCCGCCGCTTGGATCCAGACTTCAGGCGGAGGATGGACATCACTCTTCAGCCCCCCCTTGGGCTTGGATGAAGATTTCGGAGGGTCTTCTGGACAGATCGGGACCCGGTGTGGTGAAGACAAGGTAGGGAGATCTTCAGGGGCTTAGTGTTAGGTTTATTTAAGGGGGGTTTGGGTTAGATTAGGGGTATGTGGGTGGTGGGTTGTAATGTTTGGGGGGGTATTGTATGGGTTTTTTTTACAGGCAAAATAGCTAAATTCTTCGGGGCATGTCCCGCAAAGGGCCCTTTTCAGGGCTGGTAAGGTAAAAGAGCTTTTCTATTTTAATTTTAGAATAGGGTAGGGCATTTTTTTATTTTGGTGGTCTTTGTTATTTTATTAGGGGGCTTAGAGTAGG
Organism: Bombina bombina; assembly: GCF_027579735.1. Classification (NCBI taxonomy): domain Eukaryota; kingdom Metazoa; phylum Chordata; class Amphibia; order Anura; family Bombinatoridae; genus Bombina; species Bombina bombina. The sequence continues at coordinate 157,725,896 of NC_069508.1, forward strand.
TGTAATTAGTTTAAAATTGTTGTAATATTTTTCTGATGTTTGTAAATATTTTTTTATTTTTTGTAACTTAGTTCTTTTTTATTTTTTGTACTTTAGTTAGTTTATTTAAATGTATTTATTTGTAGGTATTGTATTTAATTAATTTATTGATAGTGTAGTGTTAGGTTTAATTGTAGATAATTGTAGGTAGTTTATTTAATTTATTTATTGATAGTGTAGTGTTAGGTTTAATTGTAACTTAGGTTAGGATTTATTTTACAGGTAATTTGTAATTATTTTAACTAGGTAACTATTAAATAGTTATTAACTATTTAATAGCTATTGTACCTGGTTAAAATAAATACAAAGTTGCCTGTAAAATAAATATTAATCCTAAAATAGCTACAATATTATTACAATTTATATTGTAGCTATATTAGGGTTTATTTTACAGGTAAGTATTTAGCTTTAAATAGGAATAATTTATTTAATAAGAGTTAATTTATTTCGTTAGATTTAAATTATATTTAATTTAGGGGGGTGTTAGGGTTAAGGTTAGACTTAGCTTTAGGGGTTAATAAATGTATTATAGTAGCGGTGAGCTCCGGTCGGCAGATTAGGGGTTAATACTTGAAGTTAGGTGTCGGCGATGTTAGGGAGGGCAGATTAGGGGTTAATACTATTTATTATAGGGTTATTGAGGCGGGAGTGAGGCGGATTAGGGGTTAATAACTTTATTATAGTAGCGGTGAGCTCCGGTCGGCAGATTAGGGGTTAATAATTGTAGATAGGTGGAGGCGACGTTGGGGGCGGCAGATTAGGGGTTAATAAATATAATATAGGGGTCGGCGGTGTTAGGGGCAGCAGATTAGGGGTTCATAGGGATAACGTAGGTGGCAGCGGTGTGCGGTCGGCAGATTAGGGGTTAAAAATTTTTAATAGAGTGGAGGCGATGTGGGGGGACCTCGGTTTAGGGGTACATAGGTAGTTTATGGGTGTTAGTGTACTTTAGTGCACAGTAGTTAAGAGCTTTATAAACCGGCGTTAGCCCAGAAAGCTCTTAACTACTGACTTTTTTCTGCGGCTGGAGTTTTGTCGTTAGATTTCTAATGCTCACTTCAGCCAAGACTCTAAATACCGGCGTTAGGAAGATCCCATTGAAAAGATAGGATACGCAAATGGCGTAGGGGGATCTGCGGTATGGAAAAGTCACGGCTGCAAAGTGAGCGTTAGACCCTTTCCTGACTGACTCTAAATACCAGCGGGCGGTAAAAACCAGCGTTAGGAGCCTCTAACGCTGGTTTTGACGGCTACCGCCCAACTCTAAATCTAGGCCATATTGTTTAATAAAGGTTAAAGGGACAGTATACACATTTTCATATAACTTCATGTAATAGACACTATTATAAAGAATAAGATGCACAGATACTGATATAGAAATCCAGTATAAAACTGTTTAAAAACTTACTTAGAAGCTCTCAGTTTAGCTCTGTTGAAAAGGTAGCTGGAAAGCCCACTGCAAGTGGGAAATAAGACACTCCCCCCTCCCCCTTCTTTTGCATATGAAAAGACCCTTTACATAAACAGGAGCAAGCTGGAGTAGGTATCTGACGGTATTCTCATAAAACTTTGGGGCTTGGTTAGGAGTCTGAAAATCAGAGCAATGTTATTTAAAAATAAGCAAATCTATACATTTAAATAAAAAAAAAACTTTATGGGCTATATAAATAAATCATCTACAAAACATTTATGCAAAGAAAAAATGAGTGTATAATGTCCCTTTAATAGTGATGGATGTGTGTATGTGTCATTTACTCCATAATGACAATGGCAAGTTTTCACAAACTCACATGTAAGTGCTTGTGTCTGCTATTACTGCCTGAGTGTGTGTGTGTGCCTATCTATCCCTGCCTGTGTGTGTGTCTGCTATTACTGCCTGAGTGTGTGTATGCCTATCTATCCCTGCCTGTGTGTGTGAGTGTGTGTATCTGCCTATTACTACCTGAGTGTGTGTTTGTGTGTGTGTATGCCTATCTATCCCTGCCTGTGTGTGTATGCCTATCTATCCCTGCCTGTGTGTGCATTTCTCTGTCTATTACTGTCTGTGTGTGCATGTCTCTGTCTATTACTGCCTGTGTGTGCATGTCTCTGTCTAGTACTGCCTGTGTGTGTGTATATGCCTATCTATCCCTGCCTGTGTGTGTATGCCTATCTATACCTGCCTGTGTGTGCATGTCTCTGTCTATTACTGCCTGTGTGTGCATGTCTCTGTCTATAACTGTCTGTGTATGAATGTATTTATCTATTACTGTCTGTGTGTGCATGTATCTGACTATTACTGCCTGTGAGTGCATGTCTCTGTCTGTTACTGCCTGGGTGTGCATGTCTCTGTCTATTATACAGCCTGTGTGTGCACGTCTGTCTATTACTGTCTGTGTGTGCATATCTCCGTCTATTACTGCCTGTGAGTGCATGTCTCTGTCTATTACTGCCTGTGAGAGCATGTCGCTTTCTATAACTGCCTGTGTGTGCATGTCTCTATCTATTAAAGCATACACAGGCAGTAAATTACTGCCTGTGTGTGCATGTCACTGTCTATTACTGCCTGTGAGTGCATGTCTCTGTCTATTACTGTCTGTGAGTTCATGTCTTAGTCTATTACTGTCTGTGAGTGCATATCTCTGTCTATTACTGCCTGTGTGTATAATAAATTTGAAAAATAAACAGCTATTACAGGTCTTTATCAAATTATTTATATAAAGGGATTGATATGCATTAAACAAATAGATATGCATCGCTATGAGAAAAGTATAAATATAATGTCAATTAGTAAAAGATATAAAGACATTTTTAGATAATATCAATATATTTGGAAAAAACATTGTAGTAGAAAAAGGACATATTTAAAGGGATTGGAAAGTCAAAATTAAACTTTCATGATTCAGGACACACCAAAAAATGTTGACAATTCTATTATTCTTGTTCTCTTGGTATCCATTGTTGAAAAGCAGCAGCAATGCACTACTAGGAGCTAACTGGTGGTTGGCCGCAACACACATTTGTCTCTTGTCATTTGCTCACCAGATGTGTTCAGCTAGGTCCCAGTAGTGCACTGCGGCTTTTGAACTGGCCTCTAAATGAAAGAGTGACATGCAAGGTCTAGGAGGGGGACTTTACAATCTGTGAGGGGGGCGGATTTTGGAATTTTTGCCCTGGGAGCCAGATTTTGCTCAAAATTTATAATCCACTTATTTTAACTAACAGAAAAGTAATATATGCTACCATTTAGACAAAAGCAAGTAAAATTGTAGTGTAAACATTTCAGTTTAATTTGGAATTGAGGCAAACAGAGCCTTTATATCAGTCCCAGGGGTTCTCCAGTTACCTTCTCTCTCTAATGTGAAATTTTGGATCCCAGAGAGCTTCATTACTTTCTATGGCCTAGATTTGGAGTTCGGCGGTAGCCGTCAAAACCAGCGTTAGAGGCTCCTAACGCTGGTTTTGGCCGCCCGCTGGTATTTGGAGTCAGTGATTAAAGGGTCTAACGCTCACTTTTCAGCCGCGACTTTTCCATACCGCAGATCCCCCTACGCCATTTGCGTAGCCTATCTTTTCAATGGGATCTTTCTAACGCTGGTATTTAGAGTCGTTTCTGAAGTGAGCGTTAGAGCTCTAACGACAAGATTCCAGCCGCCTGAAAATAGCAGGAGTTAAGAGCTTTCTGGCTAACGCCGGTTCATAAAGCTCTTAACTACTGTACCCTAAAGTACACTAACACCCATAAACTACCTATGTACCCCTAAACCGAGGTCCCCCCACACCGCCGCCACTCGATTAAAATTTTTAACCCCTAATCTGCCGACCGCCACCTACGTTATACTTATGTACCCCTAATCTGCTGCCCCTAACCCCGCCGACCCCTGTATTACATTTATTAACCCCTAACCTGCCCCCCACAACGTCGCCGCCAGCTACTTAAAATAATTAACCCCTAATCTTCCGACCGCAAAGCGCCGCCACCTACGTTATCCCTATGTACCCCTAATCTGCTACCCCTAACACCGCCGACCCCTATATTATATTTATTAACCCCTAATCTGCCCCCCTCAACGTCGCCGACACCTGCCTACACTTATTAACCCCTAATCTGCCGAGCGGACCTGAGCGCTACTATAATAAAGTTATTAACCCCTAACCCGCCTCACTAACCCTATCATAAATAGTATTAACCCCTAATCTGCCCTCCCTAACATCGCCAACACCTAACTTCAATTATTAACCCCTAATCTGACGACCGGAGCTCACCGCTATTCTAATAAATTGATTAACCCCTAAAGCTAAGTCTAACCCTAACACTAACACCCCCCTAAGTTAAATATAATTTAAATCTAACGAAATTAATTAACTCTTATTAAATAACTTATTCCTATTTAAAGCTAAATACTTACCTGTAAAATAAACCCTAATATAGCTACAATATAAATTATAATTATATTATAGCTATTTTAGGATTAATATTTATTTTACAGGCAACTTTGTAATTATTTTAACCAGGTACAATAGCTATTAAATAGTTAAGAACTATTTAATAGTTACCTAGTTAAAATAATAACAAATTTACCTGTAAAATAAATCCTAACCTAAGATATAATTAAACCTAACACTACCCTATCAATAAAATAATTAAATAAACTACCTACAATTACCTACAATTAACCTAACACTACACTATCAATAAATTAATTAAACACAATTGCTACAAATAAATACAATTAAATAAACTAGCTAAAGTACAAAAAATAAAAAAGAACCAAGTTACAAAAAATAATAAAATATTTACAAACATAAGAAAAATCTTACAACAATTTTAAACTAATTACACCTACTCTAAGCCCCCTAATAAAATAACAAAGCCCCCCAAAATAAAAAATGCCCTACCCTATTCTAAATTAAAAAAGTTACAAGCTCTTTTACCTTACCAGCCCTGAACAGGGCCCTTTGCGGGGCATGCCCCAAGGATTTCAGCTCTTTTGCCTGTAAAAAAAAACATACCATACCCCCCCCAACATTACAACCCACCACCCACATACCCCTAATCTAACCCAAACCCCCCTTAAATAAACCTAACACTAAGCCCCTGAAGATCTTCCTACCTTGTCTTCACCATACCAGGTTCACCGATCCGTCCTGGCTCCAACATCTTCATCCAACCCAAGCGGGGGTTGGCGATCCATCATCCGGTGCTGAAGAGGTCCAGAAGAGGCTCCAAAGTCTTCCTCCTATCCGGCAAGAAGAGGACATCCGGACCGGCAAACATCTTCTCCAAGCGGCATCTTCAATCTTCTTCCATCCGGTGCGGAGCGGGTCCATCTTGAAGCAGGCGACGCGGATCCATCCTCTTCTTCCGTTGTCTCCCGACGAATGACGGTTCCTTTAAGGGACGTCATCCAAGATGGCGTCCCTCGAATTCCGATTGGCTGATAGGATTCTATCAGCCAATCGGAATTAAGGTAGGAATTTTCTGATTGGCTGATGGAATCAGCCAATCAGAATCAAGTTCAATCCGATTGGCTGATCCAATCAGCCAATCAGATTGAGCTCGCATTCTATTGGCTGTTCCGATCAGCCAATAGAATGCGAGCTCAATCTGATTGGCTGATTGGATCAGCCAATCGGATTGAACTTGATTCTGATTGGCTGATTCCATCAGCCAATCAGAAAATTCCTACCTTAATTCCGATTGGCTGATAGAATCCTATCAGCCAATCGGAATTCGAGGGACGCCATCTTGGATGACGTCCCTTAAAGGAACCGTCATTCGTCGGGAGACAACGGAAGAAAAGGATGGATCCGCGTCGCCTGCTTCAAGATGGACCCGCTCCGCACCGGATGGAAGAAGATTGAAGATGCCGCTTGGAGAAGATGTTTGCCGGTCCGGATGTCCTCTTCTTGCCGGATAGGAGGAAGACTTTGGAGCCTCTTCTGGACCTCTTCAGCACCGGATGATGGATCGCCAACCCCCGCTTGGGTTGGATGAAGATGTTGGAGCCAGGACGGATCGGTGAACCTGGTATGGTGAAGACAAGGTAGGAAGATCTTCAGGGGCTTAGTGTTAGGTTTATTTAAGGGGGGTTTGGGTTAGATTAGGGGTATGTGGGTGGTGGGTTGTAATGTTGGGGGGGGGTATGGTATGTTTTTTTTTACAGGCAAAAGAGCTGAAATCCTTGGGGCATGCCCCGCAAAGGGCCCTGTTCAGGGCTGGTAAGGTAAAAGAGCTTGTAACTTTTTTAATTTAGAATAGGGTAGGGCATTTTTTATTTTGGGGGGCTTTGTTATTTTATTAGGGGGCTTAGAGTAGGTGTAATTAGTTTAAAATTGTTGTAAGATTTTTCTTATGTTTGTAAATATTTTATTATTTTTTGTAACTTAGTTCTTTTTTATTTTTTGTACTTTAGCTAGTTTATTTAATTGTATTTATTTGTAGCAATTGTGTTTAATTAATTTATTGATAGTGTAGTGTTAGGTTAATTGTAGGTAATTGTAGGTAGTTTATTTAATTATTTTATTGATAGGGTAGTGTTAGGTTTAATTATATCTTAGGTTAGGATTTATTTTACAGGTAAATTTGTTATTATTTTAACTAGGTAACTATTAAATAGTTCTTAACTATTTAATAGCTATTGTACCTGGTTAAAATAATTACAAAGTTGCCTGTAAAATAAATATAAATCCTAAAATAGCTATAATATAATTATAATTTATATTGTAGCTATATTAGGATTTATTTTACAGGTAAGTATTTAGCTTTAAATAGGAATAAGTTATTTAATAAGAGTTAATTTATTTCGTTAGATGTAAATTATATTTAAATTAGGGGGGTGTTAGTATTAGGGTTAGACTTAGCTTTAGGGGTTAATACATTTATTATAGTAGCGGTGAGGTCCGCTCGGCAGATTAGGGGTTAATAATTGAAGGTAGGTGTCGGCGATGTTAGGGAGGGCAGATTAGGGGTTAATACTATTTATGATAGGGTTAGTGAGGCGGATTAGGGGTTAATAACTTTATTATAGTAGCGCTCAGGTCCGCTCGGCAGATTAGGGGTTAATAAGTGTAGGCAGGTGTCGGCGACGTTGAGGGGGGCAGATTAGGGGTTAATAAATATAATATAGGGGTCGGCGATGTTAGGGCAGCAGATTAGGGGTACATAGGGATAACGTAGGTTGCGGCGGTTTACGGAGCGGCAGATTAGGGGTTAAAAAAAATATGCAGGGGTCAGCGATAGTGGGGGCGGCAGATTAGGGGTTAATAAGTGTAAGGTTAGGGGTGTTTAGACTCGGGGTACATGTTAGGGTGTTAGGTGCAGACGTAGGAAGTGTTTCCCCATAGGAAACAATGGGGCTGCGTTAGGAGCTGAACGCTGCTTTTTTGCAGGTGTTAGGTTTTTTTTCAGCTCAAACAGCCCCATTGTTTCCTATGGGAGAATCGTGCACGAGCACGTTTTTGAGGCCGGCCGCGTCCGTAAGCAACTCTGGTATCGAGAGTTGCATTTGCGGTAAAAATGCTCTACGCTCCTTTTTTGGAGCCTAACGCAGCATTTGTTTGAACTCTCGATACCAGAGTTAAATTTATGGTGCGGCCAGAAAAAAGCCTGCGGAGCGTTAACAGCCCTTTTACCGCCGAACTCCAAATCTAGGCCTATGGATGGCATCTCTCAGGGATTTCCAGGTTTCTCCCCTTTTCTTAGACAATTCAGTGAGTTCTGCCCCTGTGAAGTCAGCACTATATTCTCTCTCCAAACTAGAGAATGTTTGATTGTCTGGCCCATAGAAAGTAATGATGCTCTCTGGGAAACTGAAGCCGACAGTTTTAAATAAAAGACATGCAAAGTGCAATCTAATTTATAAAAGATACACATGTATATATGTAGTATATAGTATGAGCCTAATTTGTTAAAATTACACAGAATTTGTTAAACCATAACCAGAATTGTGAAAAATCACAATCCTAAATACACTGCTGTAAACAAAATAAAATACAAAATTGAAAGCACAAAGTGTAAATGCAGCAGAACTGTCATGTCATGCAGTGCTATAATGCACTGGGCTTGTCTCTCCTTCACATACAGAAATGCAGGGAACGCCCCTTGTAGAAGTAAAGTAAAATCTGCCTTTTGAATATTTCACTAGGGATCTTGCTGGAGGATCATTTTATATCATCTCACCTGAGCGGAGAGGTTTTGAATATCAGCGACCAAGTTTCCATCCCTTGGTTACATAACCCACAATTCTAGGTCAAAATTGCTGTTATAGGGCTAGATTACAAGTGGAGTGCTAAATTATTGCGCTACCGCAAACAGGCAACAATTAACCAGCCATTACAAGTGGCTGGTTATTGCTACCGCGACCATGCTGTAGCAATTAATGCTTATAAAACTAACTAGAGATTTTATAAATATGACCCAAATAGCCCCAAATTACTGTCTAGTGTAGTTTATCAAAAAATAAAGATGGCAGCATCTTTATTTTTTTTTTTAAATTATTGCACTAGGCAGTATTTTGGGGTCAAAGTTGGTAGGAGTGGGGTTACTGTTAGAAAGAAAAACGGCATCGAAAAGTGCCTTTACATTGCGGTCAATGGGAACCGTGTGTTCCCAGTAAACATATATGTATGTGCTTATATACATATATATTTACGTGTTAATATGTCTTTAAATATATATTAACTCATAAATATATAGGTATATCAGCTTATACATATATATTTATATTTGCTACCATCACTGCGCAACTTACCCCCTTTGCTGGTGCTGAAGTTCTGATGCTGTCTATGGCGTGCGAATGCAAGCTCGTGTTCACATTGTGATTAACTTGTAATAGGAATGCACGGCACGCCATTTTGCGACAGCTACCTTGCATTCAACTTCAGTGTACGGCGGCGACCTATGAAGAGGAAGCTCCACGCAGGATGGGATCCAGGATAGTTCTGCGCCACCAGGACGAAGATAGAAGATACCCCCGGGATGGATGAAGACCTCGCCTGTCGTGGGGACTTTGTATTTTTTTACAGGTAAAAGAGCTGATTTCTGTAGGGCAATGCCCTACAAAAGGCCCTTTTAAGGGCTATTAGTAATTTATTGTAGGTTAGGGGGCGCTTTTTTATTTTTATAGGGCTATTAGATTAGGTGTAATTGTTTTTATTTTTTGATAATTTTGTTTATTTTTTGTAATCTTAGTGTTTTTTTATTTTTTTATGATTTTAGTGTTAATTGTTTTAGTGTTAGGCTTTTAAAATTTGTAATTTAGATATTTTAAATGGTAGTGTTTTTTATTTTATTAGATTGGTTATGTTAGGTTAATTTATAGTTTAATGTTAGGTTTATTTCTATTTTACAGGTAAGTTTTTATGTATTTAAATAGAGTTATATTGAAATTTTAATTTAAAGTTAGGTGGGTGTTAGGTTTAGGGGTTAATAGTTTAATTTAGTGTTTTGCGATGTGAGGGGCCGGCGGTTTAGGGGTTAATAGGTTTATTTAGTGGCAGAGATGTGGGAGGACGGAGGTTTAGGGGTTAATAACTTTAGTGGCGGCGATGTTGGGAGCAGCAGATTAGGGGTTAATAACTTTATTTAGGTGTTGACGATGTTGGGGCGGCAGATTAGGGGTGTTTAGACTTGAGGTTTATGTTAGAGTGTTAGGTTTAAACGTAACTTTTTTTCCCCCATAGACATCAATGTGGTTGCGTTACGGAGATTTTTCAATCCGCGATCGCAGGTGTTTTTTTCTGACTTTCTCTCCCCATTGATGTCTATGGGGAAATCGGGCACGAGCACGTTAAAGCAGCCCTTGGATTTTGTGCGGTATGGAGAATAACGCCACTATATCACACATACAAGGGGGCTTTTCAGAAACTCGTAATGGCAGCGCTATGGGGGGGTGAAATAACGCATCTTTTGTTGCGTTCGTTTCGCACCCTCTTTAGAGCAAAACTCGTAATCTAGGTGAGAATTAGATAGGGATATCCATAATCTTGAACTACAATTAACACCATTCTTTCAAGAAAAGGAATACGAAGAGAAAAGTAAAAATATTATTGATTCGTTAAATAATCTTGAACATGAAGTAAAAACGGCTAAGATTAAAAAACATCAAAGAGATTTGCAAGATTACAGCGAAAGAAATGAAAGAACATATTGGAAGAAAGTCAATAAACCATTTAAAAATCAAAATGGAACAAAAAAGACAAAAACACACCTAAGCTAAATGATACATATAAATAAGAATCATATCACACGAGCAATAGCAGAAATAATTATGGATTTAGAGATAATTATAATAACAGAAATTCTGAGCAGAATAGAGACTTTGGAAACAGTAATCAGGCCCCTAAAAGGTGGGATAGGAATGAATGGAGAACTAATCAGGACAATAAGGGTTATGAACCCTATAGAAACAATGAAAGACATTTTGAACACAGGAATAGATTTGAAATTCTTGGAAATTTTTAAGACAGGGACAAATTTCAAGAAAATGAGGAGGAGGTATTTTTAGGATCCAGAAAAAGGAAACAGGCACCAGACACAGACATTTTTTCAAAGAGAAGTAGAGGAAGAGATGAGATATGAAAGAGAGAGGTGTTAGAAGTAGGGAAAGAGACTGACGTTATTTCTAATGAAGATCTTATAAAGAAAGGTATATTCAATTTATCAGAGAAAAATATTAAAAAGAACGAGGCAGAAGTTCTGAGTAAGGGTTTGGGTAGCGTGAAGTTAGTGACATCACAGTGAAGGGCTTTGCTCCTAACAGGGACTGGTAACCAGATACTTTGTTTGCTGCTACAATCCGTTTCCGAGACTTTAGATTCCATTCTGGTTAATGGACAAATCTTTTGTTGCCCTAAGTGATTATATATCCTGATATTCATTAATTGTTTTTAACATTTTTTTAAATTTGAATAAATATTCTGTAAGAAAGCTATTCCGGATCTCATGGTACTGTTGGCTTCCCTGATAGCCTATATCAGGTCTGCAGATATATAGTTCCTGAAAAGTGTGAGTACAATTCCATTTATTTTTGCAGCATTGGTTAATCACAGTATCACACTATTGCGTTTCTCTTTTGTGTTTGGAGACACAGCTACGAATTGGCAGCAGCAGTTTTTCACTTGGGAGAGCTGATCCTGACAGCCTTGTGAATGAGGACTGCACTACACTTGAGCTAAAGATATCTCAAGGTTATGTGAGTAAATTACTGACACAGTTGTTCACTTTTTTATATTTTGTAACAATATTGCACCATAATTTGCTTCTTTTTATCCTTTTTATCACATTTATTGGAGATATCGCTTGAGCTGGAATGTTAAATACTGCTCCACTTGTAATCTGGCCCACAATGTTTCAAGCCATTAGAAGCCACAATCGGGCCTATTTAATTATACAACATTATTCTCAAAACTATTGTACACCATACTCAAGGTGAGATCACACCAGGAATTTATATGAGGACCCAATTATGCTTTCTTCCCTTGTTCCCATGTCTCTTTTTATACAAAGAAATATTTCTTTCCCTTAGAAGCTGTTTCCTTTGTTGTCTTCAAGAACCACTAAATTATGTTATTTTCCACCACTGACCCATTTAAGTAATAGGAAGCATAATTCTTTTTTTCTACTGAAATGTAAAATTGTACATTTATCAGTGTTAAATTTCATTTGCCACTTACCAGCCCATTTTTCCTGTTTCTGCAAATCCCCTTGCAGAGCAATTATATCCTGCTTTGATTAAATAACTTTACACAAGTTAGTATATAGAAATATTGTTATATCACCTATTGTCTGCACAGGTGAAAAGTTTGGTTCAGCTAAATCTTTTGGACTGAATAGTTCAAAACTGTAGCTTTCTGAATATTCAGCTGCCATGATATTCTGTATTCATTTTACTATAAACTAAATGAATACTGAATGCTCGTGGAACATTTACGTTTTTTGTTTTTTTAAATATGATTTTTTATTGAGGTATTAAAGAATACAGACAATCTGTACATTGCATTTTTCAAACTTATCATGCAGAGAGATATACAGATGTTATGAAACAAGTATTGCAAAATAAGACATTCTGTAACAGTTATTGCAGGATGATGTAATATAGTAGGATAGAGGAATGTCTCAAAATATAATATGGCAAAATTAAAGGGACACTGAACCCAAATTTTTTCTTTTGTGATTCAGATAGAGCATGCAATTTTAAACAACTTTCTAATTTACTGATATTATCAATTTTTCTTCATTCTCTTGCTTTCTTTATTTGAAAAAGAAGGCATCTAAGCTATTTTTTTTGGTTCAGAACCATGGAAAGCACTTGTTTATTGGTAGGTGAATTTACCCACCAATCAGCAAGAATAACACAGTGGGGCATATGTATCAAGCTCCGATTGGTGCTTGATGCCCTGTGTTTCTGGCGAGCCTGCAGGCTCGACAGAAACAGCAGTTATGAAGCAGCGGTCACAAAGACCGTTGCTCCATAACCTGTCCGCCTGCTCTGAGCAGGCGGACACACATCGCCGGAAATCAACCCGATCAAGTACGATCGGGTTGATTGACACCCCCTGCTGGCGGCCGTATTGCTCGCCGTATTCAGCGATGTCTGTCGGACCTGATCCGCTCTGTCGGATCAGGTCCGACAGACATTGATAACTAGAGGCCAGTGTGTTCACCAAAAATGGGCCGACATCTAAACTTACATTCTTGCATTTCAAATAAAGATACCAAGAGAATGAAAAGAATGTGATAATAGGAGTAAATTAGAAAGTTGCTTAAAATTGCATGCTCTACCTGAATCACAATAGAAAAAAATTGGGTTCAGTGTCCCTTTAAGCAAACAACACATCACCTCTTTTTTTTTATTATTTAAACACATAACAATCATAAAAGCTGAGGTTACATTTCACTTCGTAAAAACAACATTTATCAATCAAAACATTGGGCTGAAAGACATGTAAAAATCGCAATCTGGTATAATTACAGCAACATTTGGTTAGGAGTAATTCAGCCTACATATGGAAACAGAATAGGACAAGATACTGTTATGCATTTCTCATAGCCTCCAAGCATCTCTGGCCTAAGTAGAGAAGAAAAAGAAACAGAAGCGCACCAGGGTACGATTCAAGTGAAGGTTTATTTAACAAACACACACACGCAACTGCTTATGTTGCACTTACAAGATAAAAACAATTTATGAGCATGTAGATAAAAAAGTCTTTACGTGTGCTGGAACATAGAGTAAAGGACATATCTTCTGGTCTTGCAGTGTGGACAGTCATCACGGTAGTACAAAAGGGCAGTCCGGACGCCTTGTACTGACTGAGACAGACGATCAGGAACTCTCTGCCATCTATGTTCCAGCGCACGTAAAGACTTTTTTATCTACATGCTCATAAATTGTTTTTATCTTGTAAGTGCAACATAAGCAGTTGCGTGTGTGTGTTTGTTAAATATACCTTCACTTGAATCGTACCCTGGTGCGCTTCTGTTTCTTTTTCTTTTCATATACACTACGAGTCAAACAAGGATCTTTTTGACCAATCCGAAGCTGCACCGGGAGGGACCAGCCCCACAAGCGGGGAAAAGTGTTCTTCAGCTGAAAACAGCAAACTAATTATCTAGATCTATATTGGACACTTTGTAAAGGTATTGTTGTCGAATTGAAAAGGGTATTGTGACAAATTTGTTATTCCAACGGATCATCACCGTTTAATGCATAAAGGTGAAGTGTGATTTGTTTATCAAGAGTATTGATTGTACTATGCACTGAATCTAATACATCACATTACTGATACAAAGTTTTTAATGTGGATGATTGTTACATTGTGCAAATTGCATTATATTAGTTTCTCTTTCTTAACAACCAGTGTATAGTGAACATATTATTATTATATATTCTTTAAAAAAAAATTATATTGTTTAAATTATTTTAGGCACAGGTAGTCAAGCGCAATATCATTTTTTCTTTTAGTTTTTCCTAAGTAGAGAAGGGTGATATTTAATAGAAAAGGATGGGTGAGTCTCTTTCATAACAAATTTATAGGGGAGTATTGAGTGTAATGTCTGTTGAAGGGAGATTCAGTTTACTAGGGTTGCTGGAATATCTCTTGGGTGTTCTGTGAAACGCTAATACATATCTCTAAGTGAGAGGTGGGGGAGGGGGTGGGTATAAGAAGGGGGAGGGAGAAGAGAGAGAGAGAAAGAAAAAAAAAAAAGGGGGGGGGTGAGGGCAGATTATAAATGAGTCCCAAATTTCCCTGGATGTTTCTAGCCTATCATGGGAGTTATAGAAATATGTCTCCTATCTATGTAGCCAGGGGTCATGAATTTCCCAGAATGTTTCTAACCTATCTTGAGATTTATAAAAATGTTTCTCCATATTGGCCATATAGTCAACCAAAGCAATAATCACTGGGAGTTGTGAATAATCAAGTTTTTTTCAATCGCGTGCTATACACAATTTAGTCGCTGACAAAATATAGATCATTAATCTCTTTGATTTTTCTGGAATCGTACCATTGAAGATATACAACAAGGCATATGCTGGTGTGAGGGTAGAGATAATATTTAAGGAACTGAGAAGGGCAGTGATCTCTTGCCATAAATGGGTTAATTTTGGGCAGTCCCATCATAAATGTAAATCTGTACCAATGTCTCCACACATTCGCCAACACAGTGGCGAGGAGCTCAGGAACATTTTAAAAAGCCTGAGGGGAGTCCTATGCCATTTTAATAGGATTTTGGTATAATTTTCTAAGACCGTAACACAATTAATTTTTTTCTGGTCAGAAGTATCGCTCTCTCATACTCTTGTTCTGTAAAGACATGTTTAAGCCCAGGTCTTGGTAATTGATTAAGGTAAACAAAATCCCAGGTCTTGGTAATACCTAGATATCTGTCGTAATATGGGTATATGGTGGAAGCCAAGATTATAGCCACTGAGGGGTCTGGGTAATTAAAGTTAGGGGTAGCGTCAATAAAATTGAGGCCTCTATGGCAGCCACTTATATAGCGGCCTGGGCCTTAAAGGGACAGTATACTATAGAATTGTTTTTCCCTTAATGTGTTTCCAATTACTTTATTTACCAGCTGCATTGTATAAAATGTATGAGATTTGATCTTAAAGGCTTATTTGTGTATATGAATTAGCTGATTTTGTGTTTTAAAGCCACAACCTATTAAAATGGGTTGAGCTTGTAGGTATAATCAGACCTCATTACTTTATCACATTGTGTACATATAAATGCTTCCTTATCTTATATCTGTCCATAAAACAATCATCAATACTTGGAGAGAACAATGGAAAATTAAAATTGTATTACCTTATCTCTTCTATAACCTACTGGCTGTGTTAACACAGCTTGGCCTCGAGGCCAAAAACTTTCAGGATGGGTGGGGATACCATAGGCTAAATAAACTATTTCAAATGCCAATATAAGGGTAATGGAAATACTTGTAAACAATTAAATACACTCCAGCAGGTAAAGTGGATCATTACGAACAAATTAAAGGGGATACATTTTTTGAGTAAACTGTCCCTTTAATATCTGAGTAATCTTCTTACCCCTTGATGTGACTTGCTGATCCAGTTCTCAGTCTCATCAGGCTCCCATATAGATTTGTAGGCGTCTCCAAATATACCTCTGGCCGGAACCAGGATATAAGCTTCAATCTGATTGCTTTATACTGTCTGGTACAGGAATCCAGCCTTATACCCTGAAGAAGTGCACTTGTGCAGCCTGTATAAGCGGCTCTGTGTCGTTGCCTGGGACAGGGGTGTTTTCCCTGCACAAGCGGCAGTCAGCTTCTTAACTTGTGAGCCGATGTGAACACGTGTGTCCAAAGATGGCCACCACTGTATCTTCACTGCCGAGTGCAGCACAGAGATATTAGGGCTCTCGTTCCCTCCTTGAGCCCTGCTAGAGTCAGGATTTGTTGGTGGGATTCCCTGTTCACTCTAATATACCAGGTTTTGGTGATATATCATGCACAGCAGTCGAATAGAGAAGATTAGATGTAACTGTCTCAGGAGTTGTGGAAAAGTGTGACCTCTCGGCTTCTGAGCTAGCTCCGCCCCCCCCTTTAGGTTTGTTTTTTTATTAACCGGATGTAAATGTTCCTTTGTTACAGGTGAAAAAGTTCACCTGTAGCATTATATATTAACCTCTAACACACTGGAGAGCTGCACTAATCCTGACCTTTCTTCACAGAGCCCCAAGGCACATTTATTGGACGCTTAGTGAGGTGGATCCCATGGCCTGCGCTAAAGGACCTTCTCTGTGATGAAGTTTCGGGATTAGCTCAGCTCTCCAATGCTCTATAGGTATTTTTAACCCCTATGGTAATTTAAAGACAACTAATGAATACTGACAACTTTTGTCAGTGTTTTTTTGGTTTTCTTTAAATTTCGTGGTGTATTCGTTCAGATTTTCATGAAAAGGACACGGATATCTTTGTTTCTTTAACAAATTTGCATTTGTAACAAAACAAATGCACATGTCTAATATAATCCTTCATTTACGTTTTAAAATAATTTTTGAGAATAAGCAAAATTAGTTACAAAGCCATGCTGTCTGGAGTAGTCTGATCCACCCCCTTATCAGTGTTTAGCATCAGAAACAAAGGCATTGTATTTCAACTGAGTTCACAGCTGCTTATTTGCTTCTAGGTATGCTCCAGCAGAAAATGAGTGCAAAGTCGGCATTCTACCAAATCAAAGGTTGATAATAGTGAGGCACTGCAGTATAAATTTACAGGTAAAGTAGTTAAAGTACATATTATTATATTTTGTCTCTATCCCAACTTGTTTTATGTCCCTTTAAAATCCTTTGCAATAGCCAAGTAGGTAATATCAACAGATTCATCTTTATTTATGTTCCTACTTCCTCCTAGAAAGTAATGAGATAAGTATTTGTAATAGTGCATTTGTCAGAGTCTATACACTTTATCATCGTATTGTGATATAACTAGGACATAGTGATACATTTCAGCTTGTGCTGACAATAGATGGTCTGAGTTTTGTCACATAAAATTGTACATTGTGTATTAAAGCCAGAAAATGATTTGTGTCTGTGCTGTAGCAGTGAATGCCTTTGTAAGTATCAATAGGAAGAGTAATGTACCAGTACAGACATTGCAATGAAATATTCTGCACACCGGCTGCCCTTGGTTCCTACTTAGCAATATGATTGGATACATTCTATTGTTCTCAGGTTCCTAAAACAAAAGGGAACTTTTCCAAAATAGTACAAAGATGAAGCTTAGTTATAATGTAAATTAGCTATAAAGTAAATTATAAGAAAACATTTGGATTATATGGTCTACAAGAGTAAAACTAATTAAAGAAACCACTTGGACAATTTAGGGGATTATTTTTTTCTACTGTCTTGGGTACTGGAGAGAGTAAAAATGCATTGTGTTGTTTTCACAGTTCTGCTTGAGATTGGTATAAGTACCTACTAGTATATGTTTGTGCTGTTTCATAACTGGGATACTAGGCTTGTGTCTACATACAACAAAATAATCTAGATTCCTAGACCTTAGGTAGGAAGCCTTGTTGTAGGATCTGATGATGTTTGAGGTTCATTGCAAATCTCTTTACCTATTCTTTGAAGTTTCGCTACTGAGCGTTCCTGCTATTTATATCTCTATTTGTGACAGGTTCCCAATACATGATCTTTTTTTTTTTCATTTTAAATTAGTTTTATCTATACAAACAGGATCTTTTTGATGCTGTTTCCTTCACACTGGAACTTGCTGTATGTGCAAGAGTGGTTACAAGATATATGTTGCACCATTGATTATCATGGAGAGTGAGTACAAATCTTATTAAATTCTTCAATTTTTGAGTTGTGATTTAGTCGTGAGTTTTTCAGTGATATTAGTTTCAGGAATGGGCTTGCTTAGACTGATGTGCTGGTTAAAGGATGACACAGGTAATAACAGTTACGAATATACAAATAAGCATAGCATAACAAATATGTATATCAGTGACATGAGTAAAATCATACATAAAGAATGTTTAGTCCTTAATGTTACAGTATATTGTATTTATATGTTCCTGCAAATTATTACAACTGGGATACAACACGCACAGTAATCATGCATGATGGAGCAGAGTCCCCCCCCCCCCAGCATAGCCACATACACACATAATATAATACACAATACATAGCATAAACATACATACATACACACATTATACACAATACATAACATAAACATTACATACATACACACACATACATACATACACACATACATAACATAAACATACATACCTACACACATAATACACAATACATAACATAAACATACATACACACATAATACACAATACATAACATAAACATACATATACACATAATACACAATACATAACATAAACATACATACACACATAATACACAATAAATAACATAAACATACATACATACACATACATACATACACACATAATACACACATGCATACATACAAACACATACATACATACACACATAATACACACATACATACAAAATACACACATACACACATAATACACAATACATAACATAAACATACACACATAATACACACATACATACATAATACACACATACATACATAATACACACATACACACATAATACACAATACATAACATAAACATACACACATAACACATATATACATAATACACACATAATACACAATACATAACATAAACATACACACATAATACACAATACATAACATAAACATACAAACATAATACACACATACATACATAATACACACATACACACATAATACACAATACATAACATAAACATACACACATAATACACACATACATACATAATACACACATACACACATAATACACAATACATAACATAAACATACACACATAATACACACATACATACATAATACACACATACACACATAATACACAATACATAGCATAAACATACACACATAATACACACATATATACATACATACACACATAATACACAATACATAACATAAACATACATACATAATACACACACACATACATAATACACACATGCACACATAATACACAATACATAACATAAACATACACACATAATACACACATACATACATAATACACACATACATACATAATACACACATACACACATAATACACAATACATAACATAAACATACACACATAATACACACATACATACATATACACACATACACACATAATATACAATACATAACATAAACATACACACATAATACACACATATATACATAATACACACATAATACACAATACATAACATAAATATACACACATAATACACACATATATACATACATACCCACATAATACACAATACATAACATAAACATACATACATACATAATACACACATACATACATAATACACAAATACACATATAATACACAATACATAACATAAACATACAGACATAATACACACATATATACATAATACACACATACACACATAATACACAATACATAATATAAACATACACACATAATACACACATACATACATAATACACACATACATACATAATACACACATACACACATAATACACAATACATAACATAAACATACACACATAATACACACATACATACATAATACATACATAATACACACATACACACATAATACACAATACATAACATAAACATACACACATAATACACACATATATACATAATACACACATACATGCATACATACACGCATAATACACACATACACACATAATACACACATACATACATAATACACACATACATAACATAAACATATATACCTACACACATAATACACACATACACACATACATACACACACAATACACACCTACATACATAACATAAACATACATACATAAACACATACATATATACATAGATACACACACACACATATACACATACCTACATAACATAAACATACATACATAAATAACACAATCATACAAAATACGCACACACATAGATATACAAAACACATACATACGTAATACATATAGGTATAGATAAACAATAGATGAACAGTATCAGATAAATAAAAATATATATTTAATAATAAAAAGTACATTATTTTCTACATGATTAACCCCTTAACGACCGAGGACGTGCAAGGTACGTCCTCAAAAAAAAGGCAGTTAACGCCTGAGGACGTACCCTGTGGAAAGCAGCTGGAAGCGATCCTGCTTGCTTCCAGCTGCTTTCCGGTTATTGCAGTGATGCCTCGATATGGAGGAATCCTGCAATAACCTTTTGTAGCCATCCGATGCAGAGAGAGCCACTCTGTGGCCCTCTCTGCACCGGAGATCGGTGGCTTTCCTCGTTGGTGGGTGGGAGCCTGTGTGGGAGGCTGGTGGCGGCCATCGATGGCCCTGGTGATGTGGAGGGGGGCGGGATCGTGGGCGGAGATGGCCGGGGGCATGCACGGACGCGCACACATGCACGGGGGAGCGGGGGCGGGTGCGTGCATGGGGAGGGAGCGGGTGGGAACCGCTACACTACGGAAAAAATGTGTCCCAAAATTAAATAAAAGTGGGGCAAAAAACTATTTAAAAAAAATCAGTTAGGTGGTGGGGGTTGGTCTGTGGGTGGGGAAGCTACATTACAGAAAAAATAAAAAATAAATAAAAAATAAACATTTTTTTTTTTGCAAACTAAGTACTGGCAGACAGCTGCCAGTACCCAAGATGGCCCCCAATAAGGCAGAGGGGGAGGGTTAGTGAGCTGTTTTGGGGGGGATCAGGGAGGTTGGGGGTTAAGGGGGATCCTACACAGCAGCATATGTAAATATGCTTAAATATTTTTTTTAAAAAACCCTTTTATTTTAGTACTGGCAGACTTTCCGCCAGTACTTAAGATGGCGAGAACAATTGTGAAGTGGGGGAGGGGAGGGAGCTGTTTGGGGGAGATCAGGGGGTGTGATGTGTCAGGTGGGAGGCTGATCTCTACACTAAAGCTAAAATTAACCATGCAAGCTCCCTACAAACTACCTAATTAACCCCTTCACTGCTAGCCATAATACAGGTGTGATGCGCAGCAGCATTTAGCGACCTTCTAATTACCAAAAAGCAACGCCAAAGTCATATATGTCTGCTATTTCTGAACAAAGGGGATCCCAGAGAAGCATTTACAACCATTTGTGCCATAATTGCACAAGCTGTTTGTAAATAATTTCAGTAAGAAACCTAAAATTGTGAAAAATGTAAAGTTTTTTTTTAATTTGATCGCATTTGGCGGTGAAATAGTGGCATGAAATATACCAAAATGGGCCTAGATCAATACTTGGGGTTGTCTACTACACTATACTAAAGCTAAAATTAACCCTAGAAGCTCCCTACATGCTCCCTAATTAACCCCTTCACTGCTGGGCAATCTTAAGGCGTGTTATTGAAATATTACATATGAAATATAAAAAAAAACAATTATTAAAAATGATTAACCATACTATAAAATATTCAAAATAATAAATAGAATATATCTATACATTGTACAGTATGTTTAATATTTTTTAATAATTTTTATTCTTTATATATATATATATATATGTATACTGTATATATATATATATATATATATATATATATATATATATATATATATATATATATATACACACATATATGTGACGCTAACCTGACCAAGTTAAAATATAAATTTAGAAACCTGATGCGCAAAATGCATATTTTACATTTCTATGTTAACCCTTTAATGACCACAGCAGCGGTGCTTGTGTTTAGCTGTAATTTTCCTCTTACTCATTTACTGTACCCACACATATTATATACCGTTTTTCTCGCCATTAAATGGACTTTCAAAAGATACCATTATTTTCATCATATTTTATAATTTACTATAAAAAAAATAAAATATGAGGAAAAAATGGCGAAAAAAAGTTTTTTTAACTTTGACCCCCAAAATCTGTTACACATCTACAACCACCAAAAAGAAAACATGCTAAATAGTTTGTGTGGTGCGCAGTGGCATTTAGCAGCCTTCTAATTACCAGAAAGCAACGCCAAAGCCATATATGTCTGCTATTTCTGAACAAAGGGAATCCCAGAGAAGCATTTACAACCATTTATGCCATAACGGCACAAGCTGTTTGTAAATGATTTCAGTGAGAAACCTAAAGTTTGTGAAAAAATTTGTGAAAAAGTGAACAATTTTTTTTATTTGTTAGCATTTGGCGGTGAAACAGTGGCATGAAATATACCAAAATGGGCCTAGATCAATACTTTGGGATGTCTACTAAAAAAAAATATATACATGTCAAGGGATATTCAGGGATTCCTGAAAGATATTAGTGTTCTAATGTAACTAGCACTAATTTTGAAAAAAAAAGTGGTTTGGAAATAGCAAAGTGCTACTTGTATTTATGGCCCTATAACTTGCAAAAAAAGCAAAGAACATGCAAACATTGGGTATTTCTAAACTCAGGACAAAATTTAGAAACTATTTAGCATGTTTTCTTTTTGGTGGTTGTAGATGTGTAACAGATTTTGGGGGTCAAAGTTAAAAAAAGTGTATTTTTTTCCATTTTTTCCTCATATTTTATTTTTTTTATAGTAAATTATAAATTATGATGAAAATAATGGTATCTTTTGAAAGTCCATTTAATGGCGAGAAAAACGGTATATAATATGTGTGGGTACAGTAAATGAGTAAGAGGAAAATTACAGCTAAACACAAACACCGCTGTTGTGGTCATTAAAGGGTTAACATAGAAATGTAAAATATGCATTTTGTGCATCAGGTTTCTAAATTTATATTTTAACTTGGTCAGGTTAGCGTCACATATATGTGTGTATATATATATAAAGAATAAAAATTATTAAAATATTTTAAACATACTGTACAATGTATAGATATATTCTATTTATTATTTAGAATATTTTATAGTATGGTTAATCATTTTTAATAATTGTTTTTTTTTATATTTCATATGTAATATTTCAATAACACGCCTTAAGATTACTCAGTTTTCATGTGTGCTAACCAGACCGCGATGAAATCGAAATCTCGAAACACAATGCGCAAAATGCAAAGTAAACATTCCTATGTTATTCACATACAGCTAGATTACGAGTTTTGCGTTATGAGTGAAAAAGGATCGTTATGCTTCATAACTACGCTTTTTCCCTAACGCCGCTATTACAAGTCTTGCAGGTATAGGTGTACCGCGCACCTTTTTGGCCATCCCGCAACGTCAGTACCGCACTTTTAAAAAAGTCCTTTTTCAATGGGACTTTCATAGCGCCGGTATTACAAGTTTGCCTGGGAGACCAAAAAGTGACCGATACACTCTATAACCACAAGATCCGTACCGCCATCTAAAGTCAGTAGTTATGAGTTTTACGTTACAAAGCTGTAGCATAAAACTCATAACTAAAGTGTTAAAAAGTACACTAACACCTATAAACTACCTATTAACCCCTAAACCGAGGCCCTCACGCATCCCTCCTGTATTTGTTTGTTAAATTTTGTCTGGTGTCTCATATTATACTGTCCTTTTTACCTTTGTTACCCATGGACAGCGCTGCAGAATCTGTTGGCGCTTTATAAATAAAGAATAATAATAATAAAATAATAACAATAATACATTAATTAACCCCTAATCTGCCGCTCCGGACATCACCGCCACTTAAAAAATGTATTAACCCCTATTCCGCTGCTCCCTGACATCGTCGCCACTATAATAAACTTATTAACCCCTAAACCGCCGCCCTCCCGCATCTCAAACACTACGGCTGCCCTTGGTTCCTACTTAGCAATATGATTATCCCAGTTTAACCCCTAAACCGCTGCCCTCCCACATCTCAAACACTTACGGCTGCCCTTGGTTCCTACTTAGCAATATGATTATCCCAGTGCCAAGTCTCACATGATTGGATACATTCTATTGTTCTCAAACAATAGAATGTATCCAGTTAATCCAGTTAATGTACTGATTGGAACAGCCAATAGAATGCAAGCTCAATCCTATTGGCTGATTGCATCAGCCAATAGGATTTTTTCTACCTTAATTCCGATTGGCTGATAGAATTCTATCAGCCAAACGGAATCTAAGGGGCGCCATCTTGGATAACGTCACTTAAAGGTACCTTCATTCTGTTTTAGTTGTCGGAAGAAGAGGATGCTCCGCGTCGGATGTCTTGAAGATGGAGCCGCTCAGCGCCGGATGGATGAAGATAGAAGATGCTGTCTGGATGAAGACTTCTGCCCGTCTGGAGGACCACTTCTGCCCGGCTTGGATGAAGACTTCTGCCCGTCTGGAGGACCACTTCACCCGGCTTGGATGAAGACGTCTCCCGGTAAGTCGATCTTCAGGGGGTTAGTTTTTTTTAAGGGTGTATTCGGTGGGATTATTTTTTAGATTAGTGGTTTGGGCTTGCAAAAGAGCTAACTGCCCTTTTAAGGGCAATGCCCATCCAAATGCCCTTTTCAGGGCAATGGGGAGCTTAGGTTTTTTTAGCTAGTATTTTATTTGGGGGGTTGGTTGTTTGGGTGGTGGGTTTTACTGTTGGGGGGTTGTTTGTATTTTTTTTTTACAGGTAAAAGAGCTGATTACTTTGGGGCAATGCCCCGCAAAAGGCCCTTTTAAGGGCTATTGGTAGTTTAGTTTAGGCTAGGGTTTTATTTTGGGGGGGCTTTTTTATTTTAATAGGGCTATTAGATTAGGTGTAATTAGTTTAAATTTCTGTAATTTGATTATTATTTTATGTAGTTTAGTGGGGGTTTTTTTGTACTTTAGCTAATTTAATTTAATTTAGGTAATTGTATTTAATTTAGTTAATTTATTTAATTATAGTGTAGTGTTAGTTGTTAGTGTAACTTAGGTTAGGTTTTATTTTACAGGTAAATGTGTCTTTATTTTAACTAGGTAGTTATTAAATAACTATTGTACCTAGTTAAAATAAATACAAACTTGCCTGTAAAATAAAAAAAAAATCCTAAACTAGCTACAATGTAACTATTAGTTATATTGTAGCTATCTTACACCTAGATTACGAGTTTTGTCAGTAAGGCTGTGTGGTGCTAACATGCAGTTTATGCTCACCGCTCACCTACAGACAACGCTGGTATTACGGGTTTTTACAAACCCGGCGTTAGCCGCAGAAAAGTGGAGAGCAAAATTTAGCTCCACATCTCACCTCAATACCAGCGCCGCTTACGGTAGCGGTGAGCTGGCAAAACGTGCTCGTGCACGATTTCCCCATAGGAATCAATGGGGCTGAGCCGGCTGAAAAAAACCCTAACACCTGCAAAAAAGCAGCGTAAAGCTCTTAACGCAGCCCCATTGATTCCTATAGGGAAATAAAAGTTATGTCTACACCTAACACCCTAATATGAACCCCGAGTCTAAACACCCTTAATCTTACACTTATTAACCCCTAATCCGTCGCCCCCGACAACACCTGCATAATATTATTAACCCCTAATCTGCCGCTCCGGACACCACCGCCACCTACATTATACTTATGAACTCCTAATCTGCTGCCCCCAACATCGCCGACACCTACATTATATTTATTAACCCCTAATCTGCCGCCCCCTATGTCGCCGACACCTACCTATACTTATTAACCCCTAACCTGCTGCCCCCATCGTCGCCACCACTATATTAAAGTTATTAACCCGTAAACCTGTCTAACCCTAACCCTAACAGCCCCCTAACTTACATATAATTTAATTAAATCGAAATAAAATAACTATAGTTAACTAAATTATTCCTATTTAAAATTAAATACTTACCTATAAAATAAACCCTAAGATAGCTACAATATAACTATTAGTTACATTGTAGCTAGCTTAGGGTTTATTTTTATTTTACAGGCAAGTTTTTATTTATTTTAACTAGGTAGAATAGTTATTAAATAGTTATTAACTATTTATTAGCTACCTAGTTAAAATAAATTCAAATTTACCTGTAAAATAAATCCTAACCTAACTTACAATTACATCTAACACTACAC
Source organism: Bombina bombina (assembly GCF_027579735.1). NCBI lineage: Eukaryota > Metazoa > Chordata > Amphibia > Anura > Bombinatoridae > Bombina > Bombina bombina. The sequence continues at coordinate 157,751,926 of NC_069508.1, forward strand.
TATAATTAAATTAATTACATACAATTTAAAACAATTATCTAAAGTAGGAAAAAAAACACACTAAATTACAGAAAATAATAAAATAATTACAATTTTTTAAAACTAATTACACCTAATCTAATCCCCCTAATAAAGTAAAAAAAAGCCCCCCAAAATAATAAAAAGCCCTACCCTACACTAAATTACAAATAGCCCTTAAAAGGGCCTTTTGCGGGGCATTGCCCCAAAGTGAAGACTTCTCAAGGTAGGGTGATCTTCAAGGGGTTAGTGTTAGGTTTTATTAAGGGGGATTGGGTGGGTTTTAGAGTAGGGTTGGGTGTGTGGGTGGTGGGTTTTAATGTTGGGGGGTATTGTACTTTTTTTACAGGTAAAAGAGCTGATTACTTTGGGGCAATGCCCAGCAAAAGGCCCTTTTAAGGGCTATTTGCAATTTAGTATGGGGTAGGGCTTTTTATTATTTTTTTTTTTTTTTAATTTTATTATGGGGATTATATTAGGTGTAATTAGTTTTAAAAAATTGTAATTATTTTATTATTTTCTGTAATTTTGTGGGGGTTTTTCGTACTTTAGATAATTGTTTTAAATTGTATTTAATTGTAGTTAATTTAGGTAATTAATTTAATTATAGTGTAGTGTTAGGTGTAATTATCACTTAGGTTAGGTTTTATTTTACAGGTAAATTTGTCTTTATTTTAACTAGGTAGTTATTAAATAGTTAATAACTATTTAATAACTATTGTACCTAGTTAAAATAAATACAAAGTTGCCTGTAAAATAAAAATAAATCCTAAGCTAGCTACAATGTAACTATTAGTTATATTGTAGCCAGCTTATGGTCTATTTTATAGGTAAGAATTTAGTTTTAAATAGAAATAATTTAGTGAATTATAGCAATTTTCTTTAGATTTATTTAAATTATATTTAAGTTAGGGGCGGTTAGGGTTAGGGTTAGACTTAGATTTAGGGGTTGATAACTTTAATATAGTTGCGGCGACATTGGGGGCAGCAGATTAGGGGTTAATAAATGTAGGTAGGTGTCGGCGATGTTAGGGACGGCAGATTAGGGGTTAATAAAATTAAACTAGTGTTTGCGATGCGGTAGTGCGGCGGTTTAGGGGTTAATATATTTTTTATAGTGGTGGCGATGTCCGGTTCGGCAGATTAGGGGTTAAACATTTTTATTTAGTGTTTGCCTCGGTTTAGGGGTTAATAGGTAGTTTATGGGTGTTAGTGTACTTTTTAGCACTTTAGTTAAGAGTTTTATGCTACGGCGTTGTAGTGTAAAACTCTTAACTACTGACTTTTAAATGCGGTATCAGTCTTGACAGGAGAGGCTGTACCACTCACTTTTGGTTAGACTCGTAATACCGGCGTCAAGTCCCAAAGAAAATATAGGATACGCAATTGACGTAAGTGGATTTACGGTATTTTAGAGTCTGACCAAAAAAGTGAACGGTACACCTGTCATTTCAAGACTCGTAATACCAGCGGGCGTTAAAAAGCAGCGTTAAGACCTCTTAACGCTGCTTTTTAACCCTAACGCACAACTCGTAATCTAGCCGTTAGGGTTTATTTTACAGGTAAGTATTTAGTTTTAAATAGGAATAATTTAGTTAATGATAGGAATATTTTTTTCGATTTATTTAAATTATATTTAAGTTAGGGGGTGTTAGGTTTAGGGTTATACTTAGGTCTAGGGGTTAATAACTTTAATATAGTGCCGGCGACATTGGGGGCTGCAGATTAGGGGGTTAATAAATGTAGGTAGGTGGTGGGGATGTTAGGGCCGGCAGATTAGGGGTTAATAATATTTAACTAATGTTTGCGAGGCGGGAGTGTGGCGGTTTAGGGGTTAATATGTTTATTATAGTGGTGGCGACATTGGGGGTGGCAGATTAGGGGTTAATAAGTGTAGGTAGGTGGCGGGGGCATTGGGGGCAGCAGAGTAGGGGTTAATAAATATAATGTAGGGTTCGGCGATGTTGGGGGCAGCAGATTAGGGGTTCATAAGTGTAATGTAGGTGGTGGCGGTGTCCGGAGCGGCAGATTAGGGGTTAATAATTATAATGTAGGTGTTGGCGATGTCAGGGGTGGCAGATTAGGGGTTAATAAATGTAAGATTAGGGGTGTTTAGACTCGGGGTTCATGTTAGGGTGTTAGGTGTAGACATACATTTTATTTCGCCATAGGAATCAATGGGGCTGCGTTAAGGAGTTTTACGCTGCTTTTTTGCACGGAGCAGCTCCATCTTCAAGACTTTTTTTCAGCCGGCTCTCCCCGTTGCTTCCTATGGGGAAATTGTGCACGAGCATGTTACACCAGCTCACCGCTGACTTAAGCAGCACTGGTATTGTAGTGCGGTAATGAGCAAAATTTGCTCAACGCTCACTTCTTGTCTTTTAACGACGGGTTTGTAAAAACTCGTAATACCAGCGCTGCATGTAAGTGAGCGTTGAGTGAAAACTGCTCATTAGCACCGCATAGCCTCTAACACAAATCTCGTAATCTGGGCCATAGTAAACAATCCTTCAGTCATGGAAGAGGAGCATATTATAGTGAACAGTCCTTCAGTCATGGAAGAGGAGCATACGATAATGAACAGTCCTTCAGTAATGGAAGACTGGCATACTATAGTGAACAGTCCTTCAGTAATGGAAGAGGAGCATACTATAATGAACAGTCCTTCAGTCATGGAATAGGAGGATACAAGTCTGGTCCCAAGACAGATGTTGGTTGTAGAAAGGTTGATATAATAATTTGTCATCCAAATCCCTTAAATAGAACAGTTTGCTGTCTTCCAGGGACTTGTGTTAGGCATATTGTGGAGCATATGGATACATTTATAGAGTGATCTGGGTCTGATCCTGCAGCCATGGTGCATATTGGCACTAATGAAGGAATTGGCAGGAGATGGAGTGTCCTAAAAATGACTTTAAGGAGTTAGGTAGCAAGCATAAAGCAAAGACCTCTAAGGTAATATTTTCAAAAATATTACCTATGTCATGTACTAACCCAGTAAGACAGAAAGAGCAGGGCAGTAAATTTATGGTCAAAAACATGGTGTAAAATTAGGGGTTTAACTTTTTAGAGCACTGGACTGACATTTCACTTGAGTACAATTTGTACAGGAAGGATGGATTGCACCTAAATGACATAGGTGCAGGTGTGTTGGAGAGAGGATCGTAGCACATTTAGAGAATCTTTTAAACTAGGGAATGGGGGGGGTCAGTCCAAACATAATAGAACAGACATATCAGTCTGTGAATATGACGTACCTAGAATATCTCAAGGAAGGGATGACCAAAGGGTACACTTAGGAAATGTCACATTAGAAAGTTTGGAGGAAGTAGCAGCAGGAAGCACATGAAAATTAAATGTATGAAAGCAAATGCAAGAAGCCTGACGGATAAAATGAGGGAGCTGGAGCTCTTACTTGGAGAAGAAGACCCCCAACATTACTGACATGGAGGAAACTCAACTACTAATGCAAATAGGAAGGGCTGCTAACAATAAGATTGGGGCCAATGAAACTAGCAATACAGCTAAGGGAGATATATTTTAAATGTTCTGAAAGATAAATAAATATACATATCAACACATACCCCATGGTTATTAAAGTAAAATAAATAAATCCAAGCCAATATGGCTAAATGAAAAATTTGTTAAGAGTAATTATTCCAAAAAAGACTCAACATACCAAATATTAAGGGAATGTAACAAAGCATGCAAAAATGCAAGGATTCTAAGTCAAACCCTAAAAGGTTTTTAAGCATATAAATGTCAAAAAATAAAGAGAGGAAAATATAGGTATATTAAAATGTGAGAAGCGTAGCATAAGTAACAGTGACAGAGAGAAAACTGAGGTACTAAACCAGTTCTTTTCTTCAGTATACACAAGAGAGGAACAAATGGGAGATACTTTAAAACAAACTAGAACATACAAGTCAATACCATTAACTGGTTTGTCCCTAGAAGATATCAGGGGGTCGATTTATGAAGCAGCGGATGCTGCTTCCTACCCACTCCGCTTCAGGTCCACCTGCAGTGGAAGTTAAGAAGCAGTGGTCCTAAGACCGCTGCTCCTTAACTTGTCCGCCACCTCTGAGGTGGCGGACAGCAATCAGCCCGATTGGATACGATCGGGTTGATTGACACCCCCTGCTAGCGGCCAATTGGCCGTGAATCTGCAGGGGGTGGCATTGCACCAGAGGTTCACCAGAACTGATGGTGCAATGGAAAATGCCGACAGCATATGCTGTCGGCATTTATCGATGTGCGGCAGACATGATACAATACAGCGTATCATGTCCGTCCGCACCTTAATAAATTGACCCCCAGGAAAAAAACTGGATAATATTAACCCCTTAAGGACTGGGCATTTCAGACAAAAAACTTCCCCAAAAGACCAGAGCATTTTTAGCATTTTTGCCATCACTACATTTAAACAGAAATAAAGCCTTTTTTATATTTACCTATCAAAACTATATATATATATATATATTTAGTAGACAACCCAAAGTATTGATCTAGGCCCATTTTGGTATATTTAATGCCACCATTTCCCCGCCAAATGCGATTAAATAAAAAAAATCAAAACAGCTTGTGCAATCATGGCACATGGTTGTAAATGCTTCTCTGGGATCCCATGTGTTCAGAAATAGCAGACATATATGGCTTTGGCATTGCTTTTTGGTAATTAGAAGGCCGCTAAATGCCGCTACGCACCACACTTGTATTATGCCCAGCAGTGAAGGGGTTAATTAGGTAGCTTGTAGGATTTATTTTAGCTTTAGTGTAGAGATCAGCCTCCCACCTGACACATCCCACCCCCTGGACCCTCCCTGACCCCTTTCAAACAGCTCTCTTCCCTCCACCACCCCTCAAATGTCAACCACATCTTAAGTACTGGCAGAAAGTCTCCCAGTATAAATATATATAAACGCGAGATCGATGACTGTTAGTTAACAACAGTCTGATGCTCATCGCCCCATACTTGGTGCGTGTCTTTTTGCCAGCTTTTTTAATAAATAAGGAGAGCGTATTGAAATACAAGGCCGCGATGTTAGGCGAGCGTATTGGTGCCAGCGAATGCATCAAAGTTGAGGCTTTGATAAATATCCCCCATTGTCTCACCTGTGTGTACAGGAACTGTTCATTCATTTGTAAGAAAACATTCACAGCTCTAATTGTATTTTAATAACCATGTGAAAGGGGCATAAACAGAAGGGTTAAATCATGTCGTTCCTACACATGTATTTCCAAACAGCATAAAGAAAAAAGAAAACAGATCCTGCTATAAATGTATAAAAAAAATTCAAAACTTTATTATAAACTTTAAAAATGCAGACTTCCATACAGGAAAGCAGGTGAGACTATGGAGTCTGTAATTGGATAAATGATACCCTGCATTTGATTTGCCCAGAGCCAGCTAACGATCCCATAGGCAGTTGTGATGACACAGGAAGAGAGAGGTGAGTCTGTGACAGCAAAGCACCACCCACTGATGACATCACAATCTAGGCTGCATATGGCATCCAATCACAAAAGGCTCACGAGTTGGATTCAACAGACTGTCAATGCTATTCAGCAGAGTGCCTAGCTGTAGCCAAGATTGAAATGTCATCAGTGGGTAGAGCTTGGCAGCCAGAAACAATATTCATTTTAAAATAACTTTTTTTTTTTTTTTTTTACCATTCCTGTTGCATGATATAGAAAGGGGTGCAGAAGACTATTTGCAGCTTAATCTAAGATAAGATTTTTAGATGACTAAAGTGTAGACTGACAGTTTAATACATGCTAGTATCTTATCAGCCTCATAAGCCACTGCTCTATATTGTGCACTTTTTTTTAGCTTGTTATCTATTACTTGTCCCAAATCCCTTTCCTCCTCTGTTTTACTAAATCTAGTCCCATTTAAATAATAGATTGCCTGCTTATTTTTACTTCCAAAATGTTGAACCTTACATTTTCCAGTATTAAATATAATTTTCCATTTACCATCTTAGTACTAATCCCTGGGGGACTCCACTGAATACCTTTGTCCAATCTGAGTATGATCCGTTAACTACTACTCATTGCTCGCTATCTTTTATTCAGTTATTTAATCATGAGCTAACATTTTCAGCTATTCCCAGACCCTTCATTTTATACATTAATCTCTCATGTGGCACGTACTCGATCGGGTTGATTTCTGGCAAATCTTGTCCGCCTGTTCAGAGCAGGCGGACAGGGTTATGGAGCAGCGGTCTTTAGTCCGCTGCTTCATAACTTGTGTTTCTGGCGAGTCTGAAGACTCGCCAGAAACACGGGCCCACAAGCTCCGTACGTAGCTTGATAAATAGGCCCCATAGAATCTAATTAGATTAGTTTGACATGATCTGTTTCTCATAAAACCTTGATGATTTGAACTCATAATCTTGTTTAAGTGAATATACTCATCAATATAATCCCTTCAAATATCTTGCCCACTACCCATGTCAGACCAACTGGTCTATAGCTTCCTGGTTCAGCCCTTCTTCCCTTTTTAAAATGTGGCAAAACATCAGCTTTATGCCAGTCCAGGGGCATTATGCCTGATGAAAAAGTAAGTGTAGAGGATTGTCTATAACAGTGCTAAGTTCTCGTAAAACCCTTGGGTGTATTCCATCTAGCGCTGGAGTTTTATTTACCTTAACCCCTTAACGTCCAGCACCGTACCCTGTACGATGCTGGTCGTTATGCCCTTAAGGACCAGCAACGTACCCTGTACCCTACAGAAAAAAATCAGTATTTTACTTTTTTTTGTTGCCTAATTTGCAGAAAACATGGTACTGGCAGACAGCTGCCAGTACCTAAGATGTAAGTAAATAGGTAGAGAGGGGGAGGGTAAGAGAGCTGTTTGGGGAATCAGGGAGGTTGGGAGGTAAGGGGGGATACTACCCTGCAGAAAATATATGATTAAAAAAATATATTATTTAAAAAAAAATATATATATATATATATATATATATATATATATATATATATATATACAGAGAGAAGTGCACTCACAGGAACGAACAACTGGCCCAATACCATTGTTAGCCTGTTCTATGGCGATTTACCACCTGGGTGCAGCTTTTTATATTTATACCCTGTCACTAAACGCTGCCACTATACTAAAATGTTTAACCCCTGTCTCGCTACTCCCCGACCCCGCCGCAACATAAATAAACTTATTAACCCCTATCCTGCTGCTCCCCGACCCCGCCGCAACATAAATAAAGTTATTAACCCCTATTTCGCCGCTCCCTAACCCCGCCGCAACATAAATAAAGTTATGAACCATTATTTTGTCGCTCTCCGCCACCGCCGCCACTAAATAAACATATTAACTCCTAAACCTCTGGCCTCCCTATTAACCCCTAAACCGTCAGCCCCCTCACATCGCCATAAACTAAATTAAGCTATTAACCCCTAAACCTAACAACCTGCTAACTTTAAAATAAAATTACAACATCCCTATCTTCATATAAATTTAAACTTACCTATAGAATTAAAATAAAATATTTTAAAATATTAATTATCCTACCCTAAGTATTATCCTACAATTAAATTAACTAAATTACATTATTTCAATTAACTATTAAACCTAACTAAGGTACAAAAATCTAAATTCCGAAAAATAAAAAACCACATTATCAAAAATAAAAAAGAATTACACCTAATCTAATAACCATAGCAAAATAAAAAAGCCCCCCCAATAAAAAAAACCTAGCCTACACTAAACTGCCAATAGCCCTTAAAAGGGCCTTTTGTGAGGCATTGCCCCAAAGAAATCAGCTCTTTTACCTGTAAAAAAAAATACAAACACCCCCCCAACAGTAAAACCCACCACCCAACCAACCAACCCCCCCAAATAAAAAAACTATCTGAAATAACCTAAGCTCCCCATTGCCCAGACCCTAATCTAAAAATAAAACCCACCCAAAAAAACTTAAATAAACCTAACCCCAGACGATCCACTTATAGTTATTGAAGTCCCGTTAGAAGGATCCATCCAGCCGGCAAGAAGTCTTCATCCAGGCCGCCTCTTCGATCCTTATCCAGCCGGAAAAGTTTTTGCAATTGTTTGTGAGCAGGTAAAAATGCAATCATTTTACGAGTTAAACGTAAACGCGATTGCTTGAGCGCAATCGCGATTTACGCTAGAATGATTACCGCAACTTCAGAGCTGTGGTTAATCATTTCACAAAATATAAAAGCTGCACAAAACACATTAAAAATACATTGCAAAGTACAGTTACTCTCATAATAAAATGATCTAATAAAAATTATTTTAAAAAAAATTTGCAAAAAAAAAGTTATAAGGGGTCAAAGATATGAGATCTCAGGTGTTAGAAAACAAAAGGCAGGGAAAGGACTTTAACATAGAGATACATACATATTCATGTCTACAGATGTGTGTATATTTATAACCCTAGCTAAGTCTATTAGCTGTGTGAACAGCAATACTTTGGCGTAAAGGGAATCTACTGAAAACCAGACATGAAGTAAAAAGGTGTGTCATTGTGAACCTAATTTGCATCTTACCCAGAATCCTTTGCTGCATTGGAAACAATGTAATTCAGAGGTTTTCTGTGGGAAAAACATGCCTTCTGGCCTGTCTAGATTTGTTAATGAACTACACAATGAGTTATTTATATTTGTATTTACAGACATATATATATACATATAAACACATACATATGTACGTGCACATATAGACATATATAGAAGTACATTGGAGCCCTTCGCAGTTAAGTAGATGAAAACATGTTTTTTCAATATTAATATTTAATTAAGTGTTGTACTGTGTATTTACAGCAAACATTTCACATTCTAATGTTTTTCAGATAGATAGATAGATAGATAGATAGATAGATAGATAGATAGATAGATAGATAGATAGATAGATAGTGTGACAGAGAACAGGGAATTGTAAGTGATCAGATTTATGATTTCCCCTACTATGTTGAAATGTGTATTCAGTTTTTAAACCCCAGGGAAATGTATTGTATAAAATGTGGCTAGGAATTTAGCTACTGTATTTTTGGGTCCCTAGGGTGGAACACTGGAGAGAGGGCGGGCCAGTGTTCCATTCCTCAGTTTTCACATAGCTGAGAGTAAGCAATCAGGAAGGGATTTTTTTCCTCACCTGTGTTTAATTAAAGGAGGGTAATTTATTCTCCAGCTGCTAGGTGGAAAGAGAAAGAGAGCCACCAGTGTTTCTAACTTAGAGACACATTGCAGCTAAACTGAGAAAAGCTGATAAAAGTGAGTTTGCTAGGGGGGCGGAGCTTGGCCACTTAGAGAGATGGCTGCGTGAAGTTACAGCTCCTAGGCCCACGCATGTGAATCCCAATAAAATAAGCCTAACAAACACACTTCAATAAGCACTAGCAGGAGGCAAGGCACCCCGGAATCCAAGGATCTAAAAATAAAACAGCAGGGGACCGATTAGACACCGGACAGCCCCACGGTTCAGGTTGATCCACATACTGGTGCAGAGAGAACGCGCCATCTTGGAGACCACCAGGCACACAATACCCTCCAGACTGCAGTCGTGAGAATTGCCGGGAGGACAGGCGGCTTCACAGCTGAGTAACCGCAAACAGTAAAGGCGCACAGCTGAAGCCGGGTAATTAAAGTATATCAGTGCCGCATCAATCACCACACTCCGGCAAACGGAAATAACCCTGATACCCCAGAGGGGCCGACAGCTACTAGGGCACTTCCCCCTAACATTACACGCTACCCTCTAAAGGAAGGCTCATCCTAGAGGCACCGTCTGGCTGGGCAATAGAGGGCTAACATAGGAGTTAACAAGCCTTTACGGTGTGACACACATTATCACTGCCTGCTTTCCCTCTCCCTCACTTGAATGACACGCTTCAGGCCCTGAACTGATAAACACGTTATTGCAGCTGGTGTCGTGGGGCTGTATCTCAGAGTGCCTATAATTGTAAGGGGGCCGTGAGACATAGGGCACCAATTTATTTTATTTTTTTATTTCTATAGCCCCCTTCTGCCCCTTTCTCCTGACTGCTACTCATTTACTGGGACAACTGTATCTGCCACTAGCACTCTCCACACTGCTGGCGCTGGGGGTTGCCACAACTACATTCTATGCACAGATTCTGCAAGGTAGCAAGGTATTACACATTGTGGCAACTTTGATTAATGCAAGGTTTTGATGCAAAGTAATTACACCCTGACAGCAAGGGAAAATAAATAAAATAATACAGAGACTTTGGGAACATTTATTTTGCTTGAGGTGGGGGAGCCTGCCGAATAAATACTCTGGACATGCCAGGCAAAAAATTGCAAAAATTAGATAATCTAACCAACCCCAGAACAATGCAAAATTATTTGAAGCACTCAGAGCCTACACAGCCTTCTACTGCTGAAAAAACAACAAACCAGAGCACGCAACAGACGGAGACACAGCATAGACCCTCCCAAGCCTCAAGTTCTGCTGACATCACTAGGGAAGACCTGAAATCACTATGTACTAAGGATGATGTCAAAGAAATGATGTCTGAAATCAAAAATTGGTATGGGGAGCTGAAAAGAGATTTAACAAAGGTGACTCAAAGAGTCACAAACTTGGAAGAAAACCATAATACCACCTGCAACAATATTTTACCTATATCATGTCTGGCCTATGAACAGGAAGACACAATTCAACATCTGCTTGAAAAAGTAGAAGACCTGGATAACCGGGGCAGGAGGAACAACCTCCGCATAAGGGGTATTCCAGAAAGCATACAACCCTCGGCCCTGGAGGGCTGCCTTCAGAGTCTGTTCCGGACCCTCAGGGGAGATGAGGGGGCTCCGGACATAATCATTGAAAGAGCCCATAGAGCATTGCGGGCTAAACCCCCTCCAAAGGCACCCCCGAGAGACGTCATCTTAAAACTTCTAAATTTCAAGGACAAAGAAGATATTATGAAATGCGCCAGACAGAAGAAAGATTTCACACATGCAGGAAATAAAATCCAAATCTTTGCAGACTTAAGCCCCACCACCTTGCAGAAGAGGAGAGACCTAAGCTATATCACCTCAGCCCTACGAGATCAAAACATCCAATACAGATGGGGCTTTCCAGTGAGCATCATCACCACCAAGGGAGACACCACCGCTATACTCAGATCCCAAGATGACTTGCCACACTTCTGCGAGACATTACAGATCAGCATCAAAAACACAGACCCACGGCATCAGGAAGATACAGAACACCGGGCCCTCCCGGGAAGAAGCGGCCTACCACAAAGAGAAAAGCGCAGGGAAAGGGCCACACCTCAGCTGGACATAACACAGGAAATAGTGATGCCTCTGTGAGTACCAACTAGTTTGAAGCCGCCCCCTGTTGGGACTTTGAACACTTTTTTCCCTTTGAAATGGCTTCAGATTGTAAGATTTTCTTTAATATATTCTCCCAATAATTCTATTATGGGATAGCAGGCGTGGGATACTACCCACCCCTTTTTTTTTCTCTACCGTTTGCACCTTTTTGATTGGCTTCTTACAGTCCATCTACTGTTTACACTGTTGACTTTTATTGATTGAAACTTTTGTTCTAAAATTGTTCTGCATAATATAATACTATTTGTACACAATTTGGTGATTGTATATTGCTACTTGCACAATAGATAAATTCTCTGGGTTCCCTACATCTCAGAGAAAAGTTGAATCAATATACTGGTTCACCTGGCGGGATAGCGTTAATAATACCTAACAAATACTGCTCACTGACCCTTACATACACCATTCCACTACTTGTCACTCATACTAACGATGGCAGTTGATCCTAAACACAGCGCCAAACCGCTCACACTGATCACTATTAACGCAAAGGGCTTGAATAGCCCGGAGAAAAGATCAATAGCTTTTAACCAGCTACACCGTGCCTCAGGAGATATAATCTTTCTCCAGGAGACCCACTTTCAGATAGGGAGGGAGCCGAAATTCCTGCACCACAGATATAGATCATTCCACCTAGCTTCGGGAAAGGAAAAGAAGTGTGGGGTAGGAATTCTTTTTGGTAATTCAGTTAGCTTCACACCGTCCAATATGATTAAAGACCCAAATGGCAGATACATTATAATATCCGGCTTTATGTTCAATAGCCCGGTGACCTTTGCTAACATTTATCTACCAAACACGGACCAACATATAGCTTTCAAGCAAATCTCCCACTTACTTCTCGAACACACGAAAGGCATACTTTTTCTAGGGGGCGACTTTAACCTGCCACTGGACCCTACACTTGACACATCCTCCGGAACATCTTGCACATCAAAACGAACCATCAAGACCGTAAACTCGGAGATTCAGCTTATGAGGCTGCATGATGTATGGAGACACGCAAACCTGGACACGCAGGACTACACGTTCTATTCCCACCCACATCACACATATTCGAGGATAGACTATATCCTTAGTGACCAACTGGGCCTAACCTTAATAGACAGTTCCACTATTTTACCCCTCACTTGGTCTGATCATGCCCCGGTACAATGTAAAATACTATGGTCACCTAGACCTGCAACACCCTTCCTTTGGAAATTAGACGAATCCATGCTAGATAACCCACTGATTAAATTAGATATCGACAAAACATTAGGTTACTATTTTCAAGAGAATAAGAGTGAAGCCACAAACCATACAACAACTTGGGAAGCACACAAATGTGTGGTAAGAGGGGAACTTATAAAACACAAAGCGAGAGACAGCAGAAATGACAGACAGTTTCTCAATTCTACACTAGCTCAGATTAGATATTGGGAAGGGGAACACAAACAACACCCCTCCTCTCCCCAAATACTGAAAGCCCTTACGCAAGCCAGAAATGAACTAAACATACATCTCACTAAAACTTATCAGAGATAGGCCGCTCTCCTGAAACAAAAACATTTTGACCTTAATGATAAAATAGGCTTGTCATTAGCGAAAGCCCTCAAACGGAAACAACTGAACACATATGTACATACTGTAGTGGACAGAACGGGTAAAACACATAAAGATAGCAAGACTATTGCTGAGACATTTCAACTTTACTATGAAAAGCTATATAATCTGGACAATGACAGTAGTGAGGAAGATATTGACTCATACCTAAGTAACCTCTGTTTGCCCGGACTGACCAAAGAAGACTCAGATTCACTTGACGCACCGATCACCACTGAAGAAATTAAATTGGCTATTAAAAGCTTGCTTAATGGGAAGAGTCCAGGCCCAGATGGCCTAAGTGTAAAATATTACAAGACATTCATACACCAACTCCTGCAACCTCTAGACATCCTTTTTAATTCAGTCATAAAAGAGGGTGGTTTTTCAGAACGCTTGCTAGAAGCGCATATAACAGTACTTCCAAAGCAAGGTAAGCCACCAGATAAGCCAGAAAATTTCAGACCCATCTCATTATTAAATGTGGACTTAAAGATATATGCCAAAATTTTAGCTAATAGGATAAATAGGTTTCTCCCCACACTGATACACCCAAACCAAGTAGGTTTTGTACCCGGCAGAGAAGCACGGGATAACACCCTGAAAATACTTCAACTTATTGCATATGCACAGTTGAAGTATCCACGGATGCCGAAAAGGCGTTTGACAGGGTAAGCTGGCAATTCTTGCAGGCGACCCTGTCCAAGATGAACTTCAGCAATACATTTATAACACAAATCTTCTCTCTTTATAGCAAACCAACAGCACAGGTTAAATTAAATGGCATTCTATCCGACAAATTCAATATACAGAATGGGACGAGGCAAGGCTGCCCTTTGTCGCCCCTTAGCGCAGGCAATACGATCAAACAATAATGTTAAGGGTGTCTGTGCAGCATCTCGGGAATACAAGCTAACATTGTATGCTGATGATGTCCTACTCACACTCACTGATATCAATGAATCTATCCCCTCGGCCCTGGAGTCATTTGCTGAATTTGGCAGGGTCTCAAATTTCCACCTCAATCTAAGTAAGTCAGAATTCTTAAATATCACTTACAAACCCGAGACCTTGCCTAGTTTGTTACAAAACTGTCCTTTAAAGAGACAACAGACGAAAATGAAATATCTTGGCATATATCTGTCTCCAGATCTCCAAGAAATGTTTCTCGCCAACTACAAAAAATTAGAAAATGAAATAGTCACAGATCTGTCCAGCTGGAGAAACAAATCGATTTCTTGGCTGGGACATATTAACGTGGTGAAGATGAACATTCTTCCCAGACTGCTCTACCTGCTCCAAACTACACCTATCCCCTTACCAATACATTACCTAGATCGAATACAGCGATTTCTAGACCAATACATCTGGAGAGAAATCAAACCGAGAATAGCAAGAAACACATTATGCCTCACTAGAGATAGTGGAGGGATAGGGGTGCCACACATCGACACATACCGGCAGGCGATTACCTTACATAGATTACTGGATTGGTGCCAAAATGACACAAATAAAGAGTGGGTCCAGCTGGACTGCGACATTCTGAACACGAATAATGCAGGTTTGTCAGCCTGGCTTCATACGAAGTACAGACCAAAGACAGTGACAGAGTACCCTTTATTACAAGACCTCTTTCAGAATTGGGACAAGATTTTAAACACGTCAACACACATTTCTAGTATCCCCTCACCACTTATACCTATATGCAATAACCCTGAGATTGCCGGCGGTATCAGAGAGACCAGACTGAGCAGAAATGTATGCTTGGGGGAGAGAGTGATCTCAGCGATTACGGAAGGCCACAATCTCAAGAAGCTTGAGGATACACAGGATCATATACCTGATCTTACAATAAACTGGTTTGCACACTCCCAGTTGGCCCACTATCTGGAAACACATTCACACAAACACCAACTTGTAAGACCAAAAACACCTTTTGAAACAATCTGCTCACAAAAGGCTAAAACACCACACGCAATCTCGCTATTGTACAAGCTCCTCTTGTCTGGTGGCGCGGGATCACTCCCTTCCTATACCAAAGCATGGGAGATGGAATTGAACTTAGACATAACATGCCAAGAGTGGCAGACAGCTTTCCAAAACACAAAAAAATCTTCTATCTCTGTCAGGGTCCAGGAATCAAATTATAAATTTCTTTCTAGGTGGTACCTCACTCCAATTCGATTACAACACATAAACAAATCGACATCAGGGAAATGTTGGAGGGACTGCGGTGGGGAGGGTTCACTTGTTCACATCTGGTGGGAATGCCCCAAGCTGGACACATACTGGACTGAAATACTCTCCCACATAGAAAATTCCCTCGGCCACACCATACCTAATGACTCTAAGACCCTTCTGTACCTTTCTTTGCCTAAATTTGATAAACAAGAACACAGAGCACTATTAATGATAATGCTGAACAGTGCAAAGATGTTGTTTCCTAGAAATTGGAAATCTAGAATAGTTCCAACACTGGCAGATTGGAAACAGCAGGTCACCTCATTACTTCACTTGGAGAGATACCACCACATACAGCAGGGCACTACTGATTTACATGAGCTAATGCTGGCAGCCTGGGCGGAAGGGGCCACACATCCCTTAGCATAGGGGGTTTGGAGATGGATGGTATACATACCCCACAGGACTCAGTACTTAATTGTTGTACATCTGTTTTCTTTTTTATGTATATGTATATGTTACGTTAGACTTATTTTAAATGTTCTTTTTTACTAAACATAAATGTATCACAGGGAATGTCATAACGTAGTTATCTTTTCATAGCAAAAGCGGGAATAATATAACACTATGCTCCAAATATATTTAGGAAATTGCTAGATCACTGGGTGATTCTATCATTTAGTCAGGAAAAGTAAAATTACCCCACCAATGATACACAACTGATAGAATTCATCTAAATGGGCATAATAGTCTAAGGGGCTCTCCCCTACCATTTAAACTCACGTTAAACTTCATACAGCTTATCAATGTCATTATAGGATTATATCATGGACTCAAAACAAAGAGGAATATTGTTTCTTGTGGGCATAGTCGGACACACGGTGAATGTTTGATAACCTGTTATTTTTTTGCAGCGTGTATGTTACTTTCAGCAAAGAATACTATGTTAAAACTTTGCAAATCGCTTTATACATTTGCTAAAAGTGAGTTTGCTAAAAACAGCATGTTTTGTTTAGTTTAGTTTACCCTGTTTTAGTAAGTGATGTGAACTTATGTTAGTAAGAGCTCAAACTGAGCTAGGCTTTTGTTTGTAGTATTAAGTGTGTTAAACTGCTATAAACACACATTGCTGTTATCTGTACTTGGACAGTGAAAATAAAACTGACTGTTTAAATTTATCAAGGCTGTGTCATTTATACCCTAGAGGACCGTGCTATTTCCTTTAAACCAGGCACCAGGAGTGGGTGCTGGATTACAATATGGTGGAGAATGCTGGCATAGCACAAATATGGTCTGTGGGTATAAAAAGTTTTCTGCAAGCTGCACTAAGAAAACTTTTGCTTTAAACTGTTGGAAATAAAAGTGACACTGTGTCTTTTAAACATATTGGAAAAGAGATTAAACTTCTTGCGCTATAAATCAAACAGCAAGGACCAGCACCACAGATGGATACTAGTTCCTTACAAACTAGCAAAAGGAATATTGAAGTGAAAAAACAAGTACTGTGGGCGCCTTAAAGGGCAGGTCAAAAAAATATATGAGTTGATTATGTCCTAATACATATGAAAAAAATCTTTTAACAAATGATAGGTAAATGATCAAGAAAAAAAAAATCTTTTAACAAATGATAGGTGAATGATCAAGAAAAAAAAACAAAAACAAAAAAAACAGCCAATTGAAATGAATGTTAAAATATAATTTAATTAGACTTTACTAAATGTATTAAAAGAGTTGTAAGCTAAATAATTCATACAATGAGATCAATATAAAAAGGCAATACTAAATGTACATAAATAAATGCATAAAAACTTGTTTATATAAAATGAGTAATTCTCTGTAAGTGACCTATCTATGTAGAGAGAAGACCTCTAAAGACACTTCAGAATACTTAACCTCTGCTGCAGACAGGGTTAACGAAGCAAAAAAGCAGTACTAATGAGAGAAAACGAATCCTGGTTATTTAAGCAAAATAACAATGAGCTGCAACAATGATGCTCAATTCAATTTCAAAGTTTTAGGATTGGTGTAAAACGGCAATCCTGCGCAGGTTATAGCCGTGAAGAAACAGTACCTTAATTTGTTCAGGAGCTCCAAGTGTTTTTGTAATCCAGTGTAGCGGTTATACCGCCAGCATGAAACAGCTCTGGGAACCCTCTGTGTGTGATGGGAAGAAAGCCGCCAAGCTCCTCTCCCCTAAACACTCTGGATTTCCACCCTCAGCTGTGTGATGTCCGTTTGTTGCTTCAGTGTTTCCTGGAGTACGGTGTCCTTAGTGAGCCACAATAGTGTGAAGAAAATAGTTCCGGCAACGTTTCAGCTCTTAGCAGAGCCTTTGTCAAGCCTCAGGCTCACTAAGGACACCGTACTCCAGGAAACACTGAAGCAACAAACGGACATCACACAGCTGAGGGTGGAATTCCAGAGTGTGTAGGGGAGAGGAGCTTGGCGGCTTTCTTCCCATCACACACAGAGGGTTCCCAGAGCTGTTTCATGCTGGCGGTATAACTGCTACACTGGATTACAAAAACACTTGGAGCTCCTGAACAAATTAAGGTACTGTTTCTCCACGGCTATAACCTGCGCAGGATTGCCGTTTTACACCAATCCTAAAACTTTGAAATTGAATTGAGCATAATTGTTGCAGCTCATTGTTATTTTGCTTAAATAACCAGGATTCGTTTTCTCTCATTAGTACTGCTTTTTTGCTTTTTCGCTTCCTTAACCCTGTCTGCAGCAGAGGTTAAGTATTCTGAAGTGTCTTTAGAGGTCTTCTCTCTACATAGATAGGTCACTTACAGAGAATTACTCATTTTATATAAACAAGTTTTTATGCATTTATGTACATTTAGTATTGCCTTTTTATATTGATATCATTGTATGAATTATTTCACTTAAAACTCTTTTAATACATTTAGTAAAGACTAATTAAATTATATTTTAACATTCATTTCAATTGGCTGTTTTTTTGGGGGGGGGGTTTCTTGATCATTCACCTATCATTTGTTAAAAGATTTTATTTTTTTCTTGATCATTTACCTATCATTTGTTAAAAGATTTTTTTCATATGTATTAGGACATAATCAACTCATATATTTTTTTGACCTTCTCTTTAAGGCCCCCACAGTACTTGTTTTTTCACGTCTTTTAAACATATACCTGCCTTGATGTTACCTGTTGCTTCTAAGAGGAGACATTTTACAAAATGGAGGAGTTGGTGAAAGCTTTGGTGCAAGCAACTGCTGTACAGCAGGAGACAAATTGCTTATTGACTGTACAAGTTAGCAGCATGATGGATGCTCAGTGAGAGGAAAGAGCTATATTGGTTAATGTATTGCAACAAGTCCTACAGCCTTCTGTAGCTACCCCCACTGTGGATAGGGGGCGCTATATCCGAGCAAATGACTTGCTGCATAAGTTGTCAGAGACAGATGATATTGAGGCTTACCTCACAACTTTGAGAGGATTACTGCCAGAGAAAAGTGGCCACCTGAAGAGTGGGCAGGGCTACTCGCACCATGTCTTAGTGGAGAAGCCTAGAAAGCATATGAGGATTTGTCTCACAGCCAAGCTCAAGATTATCAGAAACTAAAAACTGAAATTCTTACACGCTTGGGAGTAACACCTGCAGTTCCTGCCCAAAGATTTAACAATTGGGTGTTTGAGATGGAAAGATTAGTAGATTTAGGTGTGATAGGAGCGCCTCAAAAAAATAGGATTGACTACAACACTTTATTGACTTATTTGTCACTTGTCAATATTTCTGCTGCCTTAAAACATCTACTTTTAATTCACAAACTTGGATGCATGTCATTTTTAATTCAGCTCTGGGACAAACTAAACGGAACTGCTATCCATAATCCTCTCTCCTAAGGGCATCTAGGAGATCGAGGGGATCATCAAAAGATTGCAACTGAAAAAGGCTTGAAATCGTGCAATCGTGCAAGCGGGACGTGACCTCCGACCTCTAATACACAGAGGGGAGTCAGGTGACTATACACGCCACTGGAGCCCTGCCGACTATCCACTTCAAACAAGCACAACAGAAGAAAAACACAAGTGGTTGCAACCGAGAGACAAAGTAAGGTACTATCTTCTTGTTATTTGTATATCGTATACATTTGGGAGACACACATCAGCCGTTCAGGCACTATTTTAAAAAAGACACTGTTACATAATACAGGTATACCCCACTCATACAGCAGGTTAGGGACCGGAGCCCCGATGTAAAGTGAAAACCGCCTTAAAGTGAAACAAGGCAGTTTTAGCTTTCTTTTCACTTGCCAGTGTGTTTAAAAACTTGAAAACATGTTTGAACTAACATATATTAGGGGTGCAATAGTGCTACGTTTAGTTTAACACTAGCACAGCACTGTATTCAATAAATACTGTACCTGTAAAATAGTGACAATTACTGTAGTAAAATTTGCCAGACTATAGCACTGAAACACAGATTGCACTGTAATGCTGTAAACAGAGAGAACTAATCATAACAAAATGGTGCCAGTCACTTTTCTCGCAATCTCACGATGATTACTGCACTGTTTCAAAATCACTGGAGGATGAACTTCAGCTCCACAAAGCGCTGTATTAGCGAAACGCTGTAAAGTGAAGCGCTGTAAAGTGAGGTATACCTGTACATCATCCCCTCGAATGCGGCAAATACCGCCGGGGAGACTGTGAACGGCTATTATCTGAACTTCAGAGCCAAAAAAAAGCGGCTAGAGGGGCTTTGAAAAAAGCCATAAAATATACCTAAAAACCTGTTTTGTCAAAAGCTTGGCGAGGCAAAAGCTTGCTACAGAAACTTTGCAACGGATAGCAGTATATCTGCCTGAGAAATAAAATTGCTGTAACTTTTTAAGAACTATATCACACAAAGTTCCAAGAATATAAATTCTTGATATGCTATTAGAAATTTCATAAAAATCTTCTTGTTTTGATTCATTGTAAACAAACCATATAGAAATATTGTTGCAACGATTCTTAGAAATTATATTGTCTAGCAACAATGTTTTAGCAGTTTAGGTTATTTTATATCTACGATATGTTAGGTTTGGAATACCTGAATGTCCTTTAATATCAATTGATTCTATAGAGGATCCTTATATATTTTAAACTTTTATCTTAATTTGATTTGGGAGACGTCCCTTATCTATTGCTACATTGGTATAAACCAAAAAAAATTTATTACACTATTTCATTGTTTTTATAACACGTTATTTAACCTTTGAATAAATTTGCTCTTTTGAATATTCTTGCAAAAATAGTTTTTTATTTCCGTGCTCTAAGCGCTGCTAATTACCACTACACCACACATGTTTGAGATGGAAAAACCTACAAGAGGCCAAATGTATGAACTGCTGAGACTTGCTCAGAATTGGCTGCAGCCGGACATTAATGCAGTCACAAAAGTTATAGAAATGGTTGTAATGGACAGATTTCTCAGGAATCTTCCAGCTGGACTTCGACAGTGGGTCAGTCAAGGGAATCCTAAAGACCCAGAAGAAATGATTAGCCTGGTTGAGAGATATTTGACTGCTAAGGAATTGCACAAAAATTATCCTCAACCTAAATCAAAGTTGCCTTATAAAAAAACAAGTGGAAAAACAGAAGCACAGAGGTCTATTCATAACCAGGGAGAAAATGATTATGGTGGGAAATGGCTCCCTAGGGAACCATTATGGCCAAGAGGCCAAACTGATGAATAAATAAGGTGTTTTAAATGTCAAAAGTTAGGGCATATTGCACGTAACTGTACACAGGGGGAGAAGCCTATGCAATGTAATATGGGTGCAAGGGACAGACATAGTACAATGGTAAGAGTGTACAAGCGCTCCTGGATTCAGGGAATGAAGTTACTTTGGTAAAAAGTGTTTTGCTTCAGCCAGAAAAGTTAGATAGAGATCAAATGCTTGATATTGTCAGTGTACGTGGGGGGACACACTCATACCCAACAGCCGAGGTTGAAATTATCACAGATATTGGTACAGTTAAGTGCCGTGTAGGGGCAGTGTCTGTGTTGCCCTATGATATAGTATTGGGGAGAGACTTTCCTCACTTTTGTCGAGTGTGGGAGAAACCTTAAGTAGGTCATGGGATTAGTCCTGGGGAGGTACAGGAGGTGGAGGGAATGAAAACCATTTTTCCATTCTCCAATATTGATTGGGAACCAGACACTGTGCAGGAGACACCTCTGGTGTGTCTAGGCAATGAGGCAGAACCCCCTTGAGTGTAATGCTTCTGGAGAAGACATAGAACTTGAGGATCTAGGGATTCATTCTTGTAATTTCCAAGCTGCCCAATGGGAGGACCCGACTCTGATAGTGGGATTGAAGAGGTTGAGCAATTATTGGTTCCCAAGTCTTATAGAAATTTTTTGAAATTAGCCCATAGTCATGTGCTAGGGGGGCACCTTGGTATTGAAAAGACCAGAGAAAGAGTTCTTGCACAATTTTATTGGCCTGGTATTTTTATTTCAATAGAGAGATTTTGTAATTCCTGTCCAGATTATCAACTGAAGGCTCCATTTAAAGGTTACCGCAATCCACTAATACCTCTTCCTGTTATAAAGGTTCCTTTTGAGCGAATAGCAATGGATTTGGTAGTGCCTTTACTAAAGTCTGCTAGGGGGCATGAGCATATTTTAGTTGTGGTTGATTATGCTACCCGCTATCCTCAGGCAATTCCTTTGAGGAATACCTCCTCTAAGAATATTGCTAAGGAGTTAATGATGATGTTCAGCAGGGTGGGCATACCAAAGGAGAGCCTTATGGATCAGGGAACCCCTTTTATGTCCAAAATTATGAAAGAGTCATGTAAACTTCTTAAAATTAAACAATTAAAATGATCTGTGTATCGCCCCCAAACTGATGGATTAGTTGAGAGGTTTAATAAAACTTTAAAAAGCATGTTGCGTAAAGTGGTAGACAAGGATGGAAAGAACTGGGATTGTTTGTTACCGTACCTTATGTTTTCCATTAGGGAAGTGCCCCAAGCTTCCACATGTTTTTTACCTTTTGAATTGTTATATGGTAGGCATCTCAGGGGAATACTTGACATTGCAAAAGAAACATGGGAGCAGGAAACTACACCTCACCATAGTGTTATAGAGCATGTAGCACAAATGCAAGAAAGAATGGAAGCTATAATGCCAATAGTAAGGGACAATATGCAGAAAGCACAAATAGCTCAGGAAGCCAGTTATAATAAGAATGCAAGGCTAAAGGTTTTCCAACCTGGAGATAGAGTCCTAGTTCTGGTACGAACAGTTGAAGGTAAATTCTTGGCAAGGTCCATATGAGATTATTAAACAGGTCAATAATGTTAATTATAAAGTGAGTCAACCTGGTAGAAGAAAACCAGAACAGATCTATCACATAGATCTACTTAAACCGTGGGTAGACAGAGAGGTCTTGAAAACAATAAAAGATAAATTTACTCATGCTACAGTTGAGAAAAATCCTGAGGTATACATAGCAGAGACGCTAGCTCCCCATCAGAAGCAGGAAGTGAAAGAATTTGTATCTAAAAACAGAGATGTTTTTTCCCCAATACCCGGGAGAACAAATGTAATCATGCATTATATAATTACAGAACCTGGGAAAATAATTAATTTGAAGCCATACCAAATACCTGAGGCCAGGAGAGAGGCAGTTAGTGTGGAGGTCAAAAAGATGCTTAAGTTGGGAGTAATAGAGGTTTCACAAAGTGAGTGGAGCAACCCAATTGTTTTGGTGCCTAAGCCGAATGGTGAAATAAGGTTTTGTAATGATTTTCGCAAGCTGAATGATATTTCCAAATTTGACGCTTACCCTATGCCTCGAGTGGACAATCTAATAGAGAGATTAGGTAGATCTAGGTATCTAAGCACTTTAGATCTGACTAAAGGTTACTGTCAGGTCCCACTGACAGACAGAGCAATAGAAAAAACAGCCTTTCTACACCTTCAATATAAAGTGTTGCCATTTGGTTTGTGCTCCAGCCACCATTCAGCGTATGATGGATAAAATACTAAGACCTCATAGAGCATATGCAACTGCCTATCTGGATGATGTGGTAATTCATAGTGCGGACTGGGAAGCACATCTTCCCCATGTTCAGGCTGTTGTGGATACACTATGGGCTGCAGGGTTAACTGCCAACCCTGAAAATGTTCTCTAGGATTAGAAGAGGCAAAATATTTGGGTTATACAATCGGTAGCGGCTCCTTAAACCACAACAGGGTAAGATTGAGGCTATTTCAGGTTGGCCACGTCCGGTGACTAAGAAACAAGTAAGGGCATTTCTGGGAATAACAGGGTATTATAGCAAGTTCATCCCAAATGTTGCTACTATTGCTAACCCTTCGATAGAACTCACTAAAGCTAAACGTTCTGTAATAGTGAAGTGGAACCCTGAAGCAGAGCATGCATTTTGTGTTTTGAAAAAAGCATTGTGAGCTGACCCAGTATTGATGGCTCCAGATTTCTTTAAATAATTTGCGGTACAGACAGATGCATCTGATGTAGGCTTGGGAGATGTAAGGGGGGGGGGGGGGAGAGATCCCCGTTATGTACTTAAGTAGAAAAATAAATTCCCATGAACAGAGGTACTCTGTAGTAGAGATAGAATGTTTAGCCATCAAATGGGCTTTGGAAACTTTAAGATATTACCTGCTTGGGAGAAAGTTTAAACTAATTACTGACCATGCTCCATTAACATGGATGAGGCAAAATAAGGAGAAAAATGCCAGAGTGATCAGGTGGTTCCTTCGTCTGCAACCTTTTAATTATACTATAGAGCAAAGAACAAGGTAAAGAACAAGGGAACGTAGATGGTATTTCTCAAGTTCATTGTTTGTGGTCTGAGGCCTCTCACCCCAATAGGTCTGAGCTGGGGGGGAGGATGTGTGACAGAGAACAGGGAATTGTGAGTGATCAGACTTATATTTCCCCTACTATGTTGAAATGTGTATTCAGTTTTGAAACCCCAGGGAAATGTATTGTATAAAATGTGGCTAGGAATTTAGCTAGTGTGTTTTTGGGTTCCTGGGGTGGAACACTGGAGAGAGGGTGGGCCAGTGTTCCATTCCTCAGTTTTCACATAGCTGAGAGTAAGCAATCAGGGAGGGATTTTTTCCTTACCTGTGTTTAATTAAAGGAGGGTAATTTATTATCCAGCTGCTAGGTGGAAAGAGAGAGCCACCAGTGTTTCTGACTTGGAGAGAGACACACATTGAAGCTGAACTTAGAAAAGCTGATAAAAGTGAGTTTGCTAAAAACAGCATGTTTTGTTTAGTTTAGTTTACCCTGTTTCAATAAGTGATGTGAACTTATGTTAGTAAGAGCTCAAACTGAGCTAGGCTTTTGTTTGTAGTATTAAGTGTGTTAAACTGCTATAAACACACATTGCTGTTATCTGCACTTGGACAGTGAAAATAAAACTGTTTAAATTTATCAAGGCTGTGTCATTTATACCCTAGAGGACCGTGCTATTTTGTTTAAACCAGGAGTGGGTGCTGAATTACAATAGCTATAGATGTATATTGTACCATAATACCATGCTATATATATAGAAATATGTATTTAAGAATAAATAGAACATATTCTTCTATGTAAAGAACATTGGAATGTGAAATATTCATATTTTCATGTCAGGTTAGCGCATATGAGAATATGAGTTTAGGTTAGCGCATATGAGAATATGAGTTTGGGTTAACGCCTGAGTATTTTTACACTTTTTTTTTCTCCATTGATATCTATGGGGGAATAGGCTATCGCGAGCTTGATATTCTAATTGCGCTAGAAGTTAGCTGTTTGCCACTATAGGGTTAGCGAGAGAGCGCAATCTTTTTACTTTCAACAAATAATACAAGCACAACCCAACACGTGCAAAACGTTTATTTCTAGTGCTATCAGTGCTCTAGTTTAGTCGCTAAATAGCGCTCCACTCATATACTCGCCCTAAATTGGGATGAATGAACATTTTATTTTTAATTTATTTTTTTTTCAGAATCGTTTGTGTTGTTATCTGTGCCAAGGCTGGTTCTCGACCACACAATTTGGATGGTGCACAAAATGAGCACACAACTAAATATCAGGTTGCAGGGGTACAAGTTGGACATTTCTACAACCTAGTCCTGTCTTTATTTTTGTATAAACCCCCTTGTCCCCTCTCCTTGCTCTGAGTACAACACTGGGCATGTAAATAAGGCACTGGCTAGCACATGCAGGGTAGATGGCACCTTTCTGGTTTGGGGTGCAACAATAATGAAAGGGGGGGAAGTAGCACCAAGCTCCCCTCAATAACTGCCAGTGATCTGTACCCTAGCAGAGGGCGAGTGATTATTGTTCCATGGGATATATGTTTTATTGTTTCCTTTACTTCTTTTCACACCCTTTTTTCTTCCCTAGGAGCTGATGCATCCAGCAGTGAGCACCTGGGATCAGCTGGGTCATGGGTGTAAGGAACCGTCTTCTCATTAAGGTGTTGTTTGAAAACAATAAAGACCATAAGAAGCGATTGTAGCACATAAAAAAGTATCTTAGCATGTTCTGCCCCAGTGTGTGGTGCACTGTCTGCATGCTTGTGCGATGCAGGAGATTAGCAGTGTTCTGTCTGCAGATGGGTAACTAGTTAAAGGGACATTAAAGCCACATTTTTTCTTTCATGATTCAGATAGAGAATACCATTTTAAACAACTTTCTAATTTACTTCTATTATCTAATTTGCTTCATTCTCTTGATATTCTTTCCTGAAAAGCATATCTAGATAGGCTCAGTAGCTTCTGATTGGTGGCTGCACATAGAGGCCTCATGTGATTGGCTCACCAATGTGCATTGCTATTTCTTTAACAAAGTATATACAAAGATTGCAGCAAATTAGATAATTGAAGTAAATTGGAATGTTGTTTAAAATTGTATTCTCTATCTGAATCATGAAAGAATTTTTTTTGGGTTTAATGGCTCTTTAATGAATCCAGATGGGATAGTTTAATAGTTTAATGGAATATTTTCACAGATACAGAGCTGTCCCCAAAATCTTTTTATGAAAAGTAGAGACATGAAATAATGCTGCATTTTATAGCACAGTCTAATGTGTATTATTTGTTTTAGATCTAGTGTATTTCCAGCTATGCTTACGGGTCTCTGACATGTTAAATCATTGTTTCTGACCATTATGTGTGTGTGTATATATATCAGTACAATTTGTTTTGTAATTTTCCCTATGGGCCTTGCACCCTGACCTGTCTGGGGTTAACTGCCTGTGGCTCTGGGGACAGTACAGCTTCCTGAGGGTGCTATTGTGCATGTTGCAGGGTCATGGGATGTGTACCCGGTCCGGTCTGAGAGTGCAGTCCCCTTCCATGTTTTGTATATGTCTAGGGTGATTACATAAGCCTGTGCACCCTTCACTTGTTCCCAGTTTGTTGGATTGAGAGCTTGCATTGTGTAGCTGTTTAGGGACTCATGTTTTGTAAGAGACCTTGACATGGTACCTGGGCTTATTTCATTTGGCCAGATGCGGTAACTAACTCTTCCATTTTTGCTTTTAATCTTAGCTGAGAGCTTGTTAGTTAGTGCTGAACTTTCTCTGTGTGCTATATAGATAGATAGAAAGATATATACAGCAAACAAAAGACTTGCATTATCTGGTCTTTTCCAAAAAACTTTTACTGTGAAAGTGACGTTTCGGGGACAAAGTATCCCCTTCCTCAGACACAGTGTATACAAATTCAAAATAATATATAGCTACAAACAAGTAAAACTCACCCCCAAACGCCAAATGGTAGTCATGGTAACCACCTAGACCCCTAGGAAACATAAGTGTATGATATAATATAAACATATTAGTCTGAGTATCAATATTGAACAATCAGTGATGATAGTATTAAGTCCATTGGGCTTTAGGGTGTTCAAGTGGTAGATCCACCTTGCTTCTGCTTGTAGGAGTACCTTGTTCCTGTCACCATATGTTTTATTTTTCCCCCCCGTTTTGCACTAAGGCCCCTATTTAACAAAGGTCTTGCGGACCTGATCCGACAGTGCAGATCAGGTCCGCAAGACCTCGCTGAATGCGGAGAGCAATACGCTCTCCGTATTCAGCATTGCACCAGCAGCTCACAAGAGCTGCTGGTGTAACGC